>NC_091470.1:111997641-112297641 GCF_036971445.1 Narcine bancroftii
TGATCTAGTACCTCCATAAATAGAGGGATCAATAAATCTTTTAATTCTTTATAAAATTCAGGTGGGAACCCATCTTCTCCTGGGGATTTATTAACTTGCAAGGATAACAAATGCTTCCCCTATCTCAACTTGATTAAAAGGAGCATTTAAAACCCCCTGTTCTTCTAGATTCAAAATTGGAAGGTCCAATTGTGACAATAAACACTATTCTATTGAAATCACCCACTGATTGAGATTAATATAAATTCATATAAAATTGTTTAAAAGCTTCATTTATGCCCTTTGGCTTATAGGAGATCCTGCTCAAGTTTGACTTAATTGCATTTATTGTTCTTGAGGCTTGCTCTGATTTCAACTGCCAAGAGAGGACCTTGTGGGCTCTTTCCCCTAGCTCATTTTGATATCATTTTTTTCCATTCTAAACATATTTACTGTATTGTACTTGAGCTTATTAGTCTTCTATGTTTTTCCACAGAGCCTCTTTGTTGAAGGCCCTTTTCTAAAATTGTGATCTCCTTTTCCAAGTTGTCTACCTCCCTTGTAATTTTTTAATCCTCGAGGCATAATTTGACTCCTTAAATAAGCCTTTAAAGTAAATATTTGTCTGCAGTTGAGTCACAATTAGTCTCACAGAACAATACTAATTTGATTCCAAATAAAATTACAAAAATCTGGTCTTTTCAACAGCAAAGTATTAAATACAAGAGGTGAATGGTCTGATAAATGGCTCACTTTGTATTTGATTCCTATGATCCTATTCTGCAATTGAGCTGGAGTCAAAAATAAGTCTATCCTTGAGTAGGAGTTACATTGTTTTGAATAGAGGAAATAATCCCTCTCCCCCGGATGAAGCCTCCTCCAGGTGTCCATTAACTCCAGTACAGCTTTAACTGCTTTAGTTCTTTTTATCTTTCCCCCCGATCTATCTAGAACCAGATCCAAACAATATTTGTTGTGCAACATGCAGTCAACCTGAGAGCTTGGCTCAGAGGTACTCGGAATAAATTTTATATAAGTTAATTCAATTTTTCTCCAAATTCCTAAGTGATACAGCAAATCTGAAATTATCTTTGTGTTTAGCTTGAAGTTGCATATAATAATCCCCAATTATTTTTAGGAAGCAAACCTTTTGAAAAAGATTTGACATCCATTGTTAGCAGGGACGTAGTGCATTGAAGGGCCTATTTCTATATAATTCCTTTTCCAAAGGCAGGTTTGATCTTGGCTGATGTCACCCTTTCTATATTCTACCTCTTTTCAGTATTTATTGTCTCCCACACGGGCGGCCGTGCAATTTCAGAGACGCCTCACTTAAAACCAAATAAAACCCAACAGCAGGCTGCCTGGTTTGGCAATCCACCTTATTCTGTATTCTTGATCACAGTCACGCTCGGGAATGCACAAAAGAATAGCCCAGAAGTTCATGTTAATTGACAACAATGAGGAAAGGCTTTCAATTGCAAGCATGCAAGGCTAGTAGCCATGGCAACAAAACACAATGGCCACAAATCCACATTCGAGAGCCTTCTCAAGAAAGTCTCTTTACTGATGGATGGGCTGAGAATTTTCCGGATGAGTTGCCCAATATATTATCTTCAGTTATCCACTGTAATTATCAAAGTAATTTCATTGTGATCTCACTTTCATGTGACATTTATTTATTTATTTATTGCTTTTTTCCCCATTCATGATTATTTCTTTCTGTGTAAATGTCAATGCTTGACATTATACAGGAAAATGAAACACAAAAGTCTACAGATGCTGTGATTGTAGTCAAAACATAGAAATGCTGGAGGAACTCAGCTGGTCTGAGAATGTGAGCCTTAAACTAATGGCAAAAGTAGAAAGGTAGAGAGCATTCCTCTGTGTACGTCGATAATTCAACAGTCTAAAGCTGATTGGGAAGAGTATCAACTCCTTATCTGGCAGAGACAGTAAAAGACTATTAATCATGGGTGAGGGACACAACCCGTTGTAACAACTCCTCAGAAACATCCTAAGAAACATGTACTTAAATGGAAAAAGTCTGTTTGAATGGTTTGGAAAGCTGAAAGTTTGTCTGTTAATATGCAATGTGTGAACCATGCGGCAGACTCCCTTGTGGTGAGACTAGCTGCTTGTGTCAGTGCTTCTTGTTGTAACAGGGTTCTCATGCTTTGCAAAGCAACAACAAAGTATGGTGACATTTGTAAACATATTTGCGTTTGTTTGTCAAGTAATCTCAGATCCAGAGGAACATGGGTGGTTCTGTGCTGATTATATTCCTAGATCATACATCAGGTGGTGGAAGCCCCAGACCATGCTACACACCAGTATCAGGTGTGCTCAGGTCAATTACGGGTTCAATATCATCTGTCACAGTCACACACATGTTCACAGACAGACACAACCATGTCTGAACAGTTCAGACCCCATGATGAGTGTGGCTCTTGGGGAGTGTGGCCGTAATGGTGTCAGTAGTGGAGGGGGGGGGTGTGGGGGTTGGTGTCATAGCAGTAAGTGTAGATGCCTTGCAGCTGCACTGATCTGGGTTCCATTCTATCCTCAGGAGTTGGCAGTGTGCAGTTGTATGCATGTTCTGTCTGTGACGTTACAGGTCTTCCCAGTGTGCTTGCTACAGGGAAGACCTCAAAGATGTACTCTTTGGTTAATTGCCTGCTATAAATTAGGCACAGTGAAAGAAAGTGGCAGAAACAAAAGAATCGAAGGGAAGTGAGAGGGTATTCTCTGGAGTGTAGAAGAACGAGGGGAGATTTGATAGAGGTTTACAAAATTATGATGGATATGGACAGAGTAAATGCAAGTAAGTAGCTTCTTCCATTGAGGTCAGGAGAGTTAAAAAGGGAGGACATGGGTGAAAGGGGAAAAGTTTAAAGGGGTCATTCGCGGGAACCACGCAGAGAATGATGAGAGTCCAGAACAAGCTGCCAGCTGAGTTAATAAATGTGGGCTCAATTTTAACATATAAAAAATGTTTGGACAGGTTACATGGATGGGAGGGGTATGGAGAGATATGGTCTGGGGCTAGGCAGAAAAATAGTTTGGCACAGACTAGAAGGGCAAAAGGGCTTGTTTTTGTCTTTTAGAGTTCAACTGTTATACAAGAATAGAGACAGGAGAACACTGACCCTTTGGCCCACATTGTCTGTGCTGAAAATTATGGCCAAATTCAACTAAAACTCAGTTGTTTGCACATGATATATATCCATTTATTCCATGCATATTCATCAGGCAATTTGGAAGCCTCTTAACTTCCACTGTCATATCTGCTTCCACCACTACCTTGGCAGCTCAGGTTTTATTCTGTGCAAAAAAAACTTGACCACGCATCTTCTTTAAGCATTCTCCCCTTCACCTTTAACAAAGGCAGCATGGTCTCTCTTGCTCTTTCCTCCACTAGCCCCGGCCCCTACTACTCTGTGAAAAACTTACTTGCACCAAATACTCTCCCCACAAACCCCGCTCCCCCACCACATCACAGTAAATGCATGTCCTCTAATGTTTTGGCATTTTTTCCTTGGGAGAAAGATTCTGACTACCATATCCATACCTCTCGTAATCTTCTCTTTTGTCTCCACTCAGCCTCTGATGCTCTAAAGGAGTGTTTTTCAACCTTTTTCTTTCCACTCACATCCCACTTTAAGTAATCCCTATGCCATTGGTGCTCTGTGATTAGTAAGGGATTGTTTAAGGTGGGATGTGAGTGGGAAGAGAAGGTTGAGAACCACTGCTTGAGACCCAATTGTTACTGACATATTTTGCTTGAGAAAAATTCTCATTGGCCCATTTTCTTTGGAGTTATGAAACTGTGCACATAACGAGTCAATTAGGGACAATTACAAAAGTGGTATTCAAACTTTTTCTTTCCACCCACATACCACCTTATGCAATCCCTTTCTAATCATAGAGCACCTATGGCATAGGGAATACTTAAGGTGGTATGTGAGTGGAAAGAAAAAGTTTGAAAACCACTGATCCAGAGAAAGCATTCAGTTTATCCAACTTTCCCCCATTGATCAGATCCTCTAATCCAGGTACATTCTAGTAAATCTCCTCAAAACCTCCATATCCATCCTGTAATGAGGTAGCCAGAAAAAAAAATATTTAGACATACAGTACAGAAACAGGCCTTTTTGGCCATGAGCCCGTGCCGTTTAATTACACCCAATTGACCTATAACCCCAAGTATGATTTGAACAGTGGGAGGAAACCAGAGCCCCCTGGAAACACCCACTCAGACATGGGGAGAAGATACAAACTCCTTACAGATAGCACGGATTCGAACCCTGGTCCTGATCGCCGATGCTGTAACAGCGTTGCACTAAACACTTCACTAACCACGCTGCCCCAAATTGCACACTGTCAACCATCGCCTTCTTAAGGGCCATTAAGAACAAACAGGAAATGATGGCCTAACCCCAGATCCCAGACGTCCAAGTAATAGGAAACTGGAATAAATAAATGTAAACTTTTTTGCATTATCTTGGAAGAAATGTCTGAAGCAACAATACTCAGGTGAAGAAGAAAAACCTATTACATTCAGATTAAATTCTTTATCTAGACAACAGGACAGATGGTGCATGTACAGCTTTTTATATTAAGCAATCTTTTTTTTCTTTATCCAGATGTCCAGAATGGCTAAAAAGATGTACTTTCTTATGATCACTGCAGGGAATCCTCATAAACCTAAGTTTGCAATTAAAAATGGCACAGCCCTTAAGTTGGGGCCAATTGTGCTTGACGCACATTTAATTAAATTTTCTGCTAGTCTTCAGAACTCGTCAGAGGAGATAAAAATTTAACTTGAGGAGTAAGGCTGTTTAAATTTTGCGCTCGAGAGCAGGGTAAGGGTGGGAAGGAGATTTGCATCAAACCCATCAGCGTGAACTGATCCCAAAGATGGTGTGGGTTTTCCCTGGATTGCTGCGGTTTCCTTATACATTTCAGGGATGTCAATGGGATGAGTGTGTGGTTGAGCAGATATGGTGGTCCGAGAGACCTGTCTCTACACTCAGCCCTGGATCACCTCAAATCTTTTAATTTCCACTCACATACCATCTTTAATAATCCCTTACTAACCACATAGCACCTAAGGCATAGGATGCTACAAGTGCTGAGATTAAGGTGGTATGTTAGAGGAAAAAAATAATGTTGAGAACCCCTGACCTAGTCAACAGCAACATGTACATCAGGCTATTTTCTCTTGACTACAGCTCAGCTTACACCACCATCATACCCTCAGTGCTGGTCGACAAGCACCAAAACCTGGGCCTCTGCACCTCCCTCTGCAATTGGATCCTTGACTTGCTCATCAGAAGATAATAGACAATATGAATCATAAACAACACCTCCTCCTCACTGATAATCTACACATGTGCACCTCAAGATGCTTAGCCCACTGCTTTACTCATTCTACACCCATGACTGTGTGGCCAGGCACAATTCAAAAGCCACCTACAGATTTGTCATCGGCAGAATCACTGTCGTCAATGAGGAAGCGTAAAGGAGTGAGATGGATCAGCTAATTGAGTGGTTCACCACAACAATCTCGCACTCAATGTTAGTAAAACTAAGGATTGATTGTGGAGTTCAGGAAAGGAGAAATCAGGAGAATGCAAACCCATCCTCATCAAGGAGTCAGCAGTGGAAAGGGTTAAGAACTTTAAAATCCTGGGTGTCAACATCTCTGAGGATCTGTCCTGCGGCCTCCACGTCGATGGAATCACGAAGAAGGCTCGCCCGTGGCTAAATTTTGTGAGGAGATTTGTTAATGTCACCAAAGACTTTTGCAAATTTCTACAGGTGCACCGTGGAGAGCATTCTGACCGGTTGCATCACTGTTTGGTACGGAGACACCAATGCACAGGACAGGAAAAGGCTAAAGAAAATTGCAAACTCGGCCAGCGCCACCACAGTCATCACTCTTCACTCCATGGAGGTGGCTCAGTTGGTGTAGCGGTTAGTGCAATGCTTTTACAGTGGCAGCGATTGGGACCAGGGTTTGAATCCTGCACTGTCTATAAGGATCTTGCACATTCTCCCTGTGTCTGTGTGAGTTTCCTCCCGCTGTTCGAAACATATCAGGGGTGTAGGTGAATTGGGTGTAAATTGGGCAGCACAGACTTGTGGACAAAAATGGTCTGTTACCGTGCAGAATGTCCAAATTTAATTAAAAATCTACTGAGGCAGTGTCTTAAAAAAAGCACTCTCTATCCTCAGAGACCCTCCACCACTCAGGCCAGGCCCTTTTCACACTGCTACCATAGGGAAGGAGGTACAGGAGCTTGAGAAGAGCACCCTGCTACACAAGGACAGCTTCTTCCCCTCCACCATCAGATTTCTGAGTGACCACAGACGCCACGTCACTTACTCTTCTTTTGCACTAATTTATTTATTTAAAGAACTATAATTCATAGCAACATTTGCACCTCTGATGTTACCACAAAACAATGTTCATTGAGAATAAATTCTGATTCTGATTCTGTCCCCATGCCTTATGTCTCCATCACTCCAGGGCTTCACCCCCTACCATTACGGGGTTTGGGTTTCCTTATGTTGGGCAAGGAAGCTTTTCTTTCATTCGTGGACCAGAAGTGGGTGTCCACTTGTAGCTTTACCCTTAATTCTTCCTTGAGAATCAGCCAAATGTCTGGAGCCACATATCAGGCTGACCGAGTAAAGCAAGAGAATTCCTTCACTAAAGGACATTGGTGGCTGGGATTTTAAAATAAAAGAAAATAAACTATCATTGTGATTGAAGACTGCCCCTCATTCCAAATTTATTTGGTGATCTGCATTAATGGTTAAAGACATTGGCCATCTGTCCAATAGTTTAAACTCAAGGCTACCCTACCCTATATCAAAGAGGATCAGAGAACACAACAGAGTTGGCCAATCAGTTCTTGTTCTCACGGCCACTCAACGTTCACGCCACAAACCCATAACCGTGATTCATTTAGCTTATTGTGACCTCTACTACAACTGTTCATTACACAGACCTAGAAGCCCCACGTGCCGGTGACTGCCGCTATTAAACCTTTTTGACTCATCTTATCATAGCCATTCCCTTTGCCCTACAGATCTCTCCGCACCTTCTCCCCCACAGAAATAACCTTGCATCTCTCTCTTTTTCAGTTCCGACCGAGGTTTTCCGAACGGAAGCTTAAATCTTGCTTCGCTTTCCACAGATCCTGCCTGATCTGCTGAGTTTTTGTTTTTCTTTCTTTGGTAAGATAGTCTGCGCTGAATTTATAGTACCTCACTCTAAGTACCGTATCTCTGAACGGGTACTTCATTAAATCATAATTACAATACATTAACACAGCACTTGGTCTGCCTACCATTCGCAGCTACGGATAGCAGCAAGGCCGATTCAGCCCAAATGCATTCATGTGAATTTCAGCCCCTCAAAAGTAGTATTGACATAAATTCAACATTAAATATGGTCTAGCAAATTCGAATTTTACACAAGTATAAATAGTTAATATGGCCTTGTTTTGGTCTTGGGGGTAGGAGTGGGATTCAGATGAGCTTTTGTAGGATTGGTGAATGAGGGCTTCAGTGGTTTATGAGCTTTTACTTCATGTAGCTTAATCACATCTTTAAATATGAATTAAAGAAAATAAACAGTACACATTCTTCTGATGGTAGGTCCATGTGTGAAGCTGGGAAAGAGCAGATGAGTAATGTGTCCAGTCTCTCATTTCAGGGAGATGCAGAATAATGCACTCACACTGGTCCAGGGGTAGTTGCAAGAGGTCAGGTGTGCATCGATCAGTGGGAGATAAAGAATGGACGATATTTCGAGTTGGGAACTGGTGCCACAGTACTCACCATTTCCACCAGAGGGAGCAGGCAGGCTCGGTCTCACCTGAAGGACGGCAGAATCACATCGGGAGATGTATTCAAAGTGCAGGATACTGTGCAAAAATGCACCGAAATGCTGGAGAAATTCAGATGATCTTTTCAGCGCCCATAGAAGACAAAGATATACTGCCGCCGTTTTGGGCCTGAGCCTTTATTCAAGGGCTGGCTTGTCCTGGTAATCTGTGGCTTACAAAACGACCCCAATTAAACCAGACGATTGTCAGCACATCACTCACGTAATCGCCCGAGCAAAAGATTTCTTCTAATCAAAGTTTACAACTGAATGAAGATTCAAGATCCGTTTAATCTCATGAAATAGTGGAGAACATGCAATATAACATGCAAGATTGCCCTCTGCTTGCCGTAAGGTAGACAAGGAATGACCATTAGTGCATCCAGCGCTCATTACAATATGAGAGAAAGAGAAGGAGAAGAGAGTCCCTTCAGAGTCACTGAGAGCCTGTGGATTCACCTCCAGCTCTCCCGCAGGTTCTGCCACTCCTTAGACTCCTGTAGCCCGAGCTCCAAATCCAAACCATTCATTCGGAGCCTGAGGCCCTTTTTGACCTCTGAACCCTTTTGAATCCTGGCTCCGATGCCCGTTTCTCATGAGCCCGTCCCCAAGTTGCCTGGAGCCTGTGAGGGTCTCTCAGCCATTGAGCCCCTCCCTGATCTCAGAAACCGTGGTCACCATCCTGTAGGATTGTCTCCTTCTCTACAGAGAGATGTGGTGTTCTCTCTGCTTCTGGTGCTCTGAGCTAGTCTGCTGCTCCCCGGAGTCTGCAACCCCTCTGCCAAGCACAGACTCGAGGTGGCAAGATTTTAGATGTATGGAGACGTTGGCATTAGGACAGGGTGTTTGAACCCTTTGGACCAGCACCGTGTCTCCACTATCGAGGTTCCCCTCCAACGGCAGCACTGCTACTACAGGAGATCTGCCTGCACAGCCATTTTTTTAATGCATTACTAACCAAAAGGCTGATAGTTCAGAAGGTCCAATATAAATCACATTCCCCTTTTCAAAATTATTTCCTAAGACAAATTGCATTTTGCTTTCCCAGATCACTTTATCCACATCAACGACAATTAGAATTTCCATAAGGAAAGCAAATTATATTGGTCATACTCAAATTACATTGCACATATTCTTGCAACAGAGGATTAAGCTATTCAGCCAATCAAGTATTAACTGGCCTGGAGCAATTCCATTAATCCAATTCTCCCAGAACCCATTCTTATCAAGTCCCCAACCAGCAACTATACTAGGCATTATTGACAGTGTTTGAGTGACCTCTGATATTTTGGGGTGTGTGCAGAAACCCATCTGGTCATGGGGTGATGTAGAAGCCCCAGACGCATCTTCTCCCCAAATGGTTTTCTCCACATTCAGCTTAAACCCAGTCCACTTTGCCACCTCCCTTTCACAAAACCAGCAAGGCCCGAATTACAGGGGCCACATTTTTTAAAAAAAAACTTTATTAAAAAAAATTTTGAACAGCATACAATTAAATAGCAAAAAAAAAATCAATTTTTATATATATAAAAAAACAAAAGACCCTTCCCCACCCTCCTACCTCTTCAGCCAGCTCCCTTAAGGGGAGCCAAATATAAAAACAGAAGAGAATATATACAATATTTCAAAGTATTTCCAAATTCATATATTCCAAATAAGAAGCCAACATTTTAACAAAAAAGGAATAATTATCATGCAAATTACATGTAATTTTTTTCCATAGTGATACAAGCTCTCAATTCATTAGGCCAACGTGCTATATTAATCTCTACGTTATCTTTCCAAGTACTAGCTACACATTTTTGTGCTACAGACAACACTAAATATACAAATGCAATCTGAAATTTATGCAACCCCAATCCCTTCAAAGAGACCATATAGTCCAACAAAAAATTTGATGGATCCAATAGTACTTTAATTTTAAACAATTTTTCCAGAACCAACCTAATCCCTTCCCACAATGGTTGTATTTTAACCCAAGACAAAACGGCATGTAAAAAAATTCCAATACATGATCTACATCTAAAACAAGAGTCCGAATTACTAAACCCTTATCTTTTCAGTTTTTCTGGAGTCAAATATAACTGATGTAAAACATTATAATTCTTTTTTCTTCTTTCTTTGGCTTGGCTTCGCGGACGAAGATTTATGGAGGGGGTAAAAAGTCCACGTCAGCTGCAGGCTCGTTTGTGGCTGACCAGTCCGATGCGGGACAGGCAGACACGATTGCAGCGGTTGCAAGGGAAAATTGGT
The DNA here is from genome assembly GCF_036971445.1 of Narcine bancroftii. Lineage (NCBI taxonomy): Eukaryota > Metazoa > Chordata > Chondrichthyes > Torpediniformes > Narcinidae > Narcine > Narcine bancroftii. Next base: position 112,007,774 of record NC_091470.1, read on the forward strand.
TGGTTGGGGTTGGGTGTTGGGTTTTTCCTCCTTTGCCTTTTGTCAGTGAGGTGGGCTCTGCGGTCTTCTTCAAAGGAGGCTGCTGCCCGCCAAACTGTGAGGCGCCAAGATGCACGGTTTGAGGCGTTATCAGCCCACTGGCGGTGGTCAATGTGGCAGGCACCAAGAGATTTCTTTAGGCAGTCCTTGTACCTTTTCTTTGGTGCACCTCTGTCACGGTGGCCAGTGGAGAGCTCGCCATATAATACGATCTTGGGAAGGCGATGGTCCTCCATTCTGGAGACGTGACCCATCCAGCGCAGCTGGATCTTCAGCAGCGTGGACTTGATGCTGTCGACCTCTGCCATCTCGAGTACCTCGACGTTAGGGGTGTGAGCGCTCCAATGGATGTTGAGGATGGAGCGGAGACAACGCTGGTGGAAGCGTTCTAGGAGCCGTAGGTGGTGCCGGTAGAGGACCCATGATTCGGAGCCGAACAGGAGTGTGGGTATGACAACGGCTCTGTATACGCTTGTCATACCCACAAAACATTATAATTAACCATTCCATATCTTACATTTGTCAGTTTAGTTGCACTTTCATGACACATAACTTCCCAATTCTCTTGAGGGATAATATGTTAAATCACCATTCCAGTTTATCCATACCTTCTTGTAACAATTGATACCTATCTGAAATATAACCTTTATTTGGTATAGAGGAAATCAAAGATTCAAATTTCGTCAACATAGGTAAATTCATCTCTTTACCATAATTATCTTTTTATTAGAGCTCTGAGTTGATAATACACAAATAAAGTGTTTACAGATATATCAAATTTCTCCCTCAATTGATTAAAAGAAAGAAACTGCCCTTCTTCAAAACAGTCCTGAACTATCGTTTTCCCCTTAGAATTCCATCTCTTTAAATGATTATTGAACATTGAAAAAGAAATAAGCTAATTATGATATAATGGGATTTGAATTGATAATTTACCCTTTGATCCTAAAACCATATTTCTTTTAACCCATATCTTTAACAAATGTTTTTATACCGGCATATTACATTCCCACAATAAATTCATATTCCACTTAAATATAAACTGGTCTACCTCAACTTCAGAAATACAAGCTATTTCTGCCTTCACCCAACTCGGGGGGGTTGGTCCACATCCATCAATCTACTAACAAATTTCAACTGAGCTGCCTCATAATAATTTTGAAAATGAGGTAACTGAAGTCCATCAAATGCATATTTCCATGTAAGTTTGTGCAAAGCTACTCGTGCTAATTTTCCCTTCCATAAAAATTCCCATACAGCTCTATTCAAATCCTGAAAAAACCCCTTTGAAAATAAACATGGTATCGACTGAAACAGATATTGGATTCGAGGAAAAATATTCATTTTAATACAATTTACTCAGCCAATTAATGTTAACAGAAGATCTTTCCATTTAATCAAATCCATTTTAATCCTTTTTAATAAAGGGACATAATTTAATTTATATAAAGATTGATAATCTACATTTACTGTTACTCCTAAATGTTTAATTCTATCTGACCATTTTAATTTTATAATATTTTTTATATTCTGAATAATCTCCTTCCCCGACTGGGAATATTTCACTCTTATCCCAGTTTACCTTATATCCAGATAACTCTCCAAATTTCAACAAACAATCTTGTAAATATTTCAAAGACTGAGCCGGTTCTGTCAAATACACCAACACATCATCTGCAAATAAATTAATCTTATATTCATCATCTGCAATTCTCATCCCTTTAATCTTATCATTCTGTCATATTGTCTGAGCTAATGGTTCAATAGCCAATGCAAACAATACTGGTGATAATAGACCACCTTGCTGGGTCGATCGCATTATTTTAAATGGTAAAGAAGTTTGACCATATGTCACCACCCTAGCAATTGGATTTGTATATAGAGCCTTAACCCAACCGATAAAATAAGGGCCAAAATTAAACTTCTCTAACACCTTAAATAAATAATTCCATTCAACCCTATAAAAAGCTTTTTCCGCATCCAGTGCAACCTTTGGGTGGTTAGGTTGCTGTCTCAATGCATTGACCAATGTTATCAATCTAAGGATATTGTGAGATGCATTTCTATTCCTAATAAAACCTGTTTGATCTATATGTATCAACTGAGGTAAATATTTAGCAAGTCTATTCGCTAACACTTACGCTATAATTTTATAATCTACATTTAATAAAGAAAGAGGCCTCTACGAAGATACTTTCAGCGGATCCCTATCTTTCTTTGGAATCACAGTAATTATAGCACTCAAACAAGATTCCGGTAACAAATAATCCTCAGTTATTTGCTGCAATACAACTCCAAATACAGAGGGTAAATCTTCATAAAATACTTTATAAAATTCAGCTGAAAATCCGTCATCCCCTGGCGACTTTCCATTAGGCATCTCCTGTATAGCTTCTTTAATCTCAAAATCTGTAAATGGAGCTTCCAATTCCATAACCTCTTCCTTCCCCAAAACAGGTAATTTTAATTTAGATAAATAGGATTCAATAGAACCAACATCCTGCTTTCCCTCAGAAGGATATAATTTTTGATAAAATGAATAAAACTGATAATTAATTTCCTGAGGTTTATAGATAACTATTGAATTCTTTTTAACAGCATTAATAATTTGCAATGTCTGTTCCATTTTTAATTGCCATGCTAGTACCTTATGAGCTCTCTCACCCAGTTCGTAATAACGTTGCTTAGATCAGTAAATTAAACGCTCATACTGGTAAGTTTGTAATGTATTATAATGTAGTTTCAACTTCATTAAAGCATCTTTTTTTAATCTTCTGTAACATCTTTCTGAAATTCCTTTTCCAACTCAGTAATATGTTTCTTCAATGTTGAACTTTCTGCCACGTTTTTTTTTAACTTTCGTAGTGTAACTAATAATTTGCCCACGCAAATATGCATTCAAAGTGTCCCACAATACAAAATTATTACTTACTGAATTAGTATTCTCAGTCAGGAATAAAACAATCTGTTCATTCACAAAAGTAATAAACTCTGGTTTCCTCAGTAGCATTGTATCAAATTTCCATCTATAAGACAATTGCACCACTTCTGGACAGGAGAATGAGGTTTTTCTGGACAGGAGAAAAACAACATAGAATGATTCGATACAACCCGACTTTTATATTTAGCCTGTAATATTCTACCTTGTAAATGTGCCAATACCAAACAAAAATCTATTCTAGAAAATTAATCATGTCTAGATGAATGAAAAGAAAAATCTTTCTTTGTAGGATCTACTCTCCTCCAAACATCAATTAAATTCAAATCTTTCATCAAAGCTCCTATTTATATTGCCGTCTTTGATTTCCTTTTATTTTTCGGAGATCTATCCAATAAATGAACTAAAATACAGTTAAAATCTCCCCCAATCAAAATATTGTCATTGGCCTGATTTAACAATAAAAAAGCCTCCGACATAAACCGTTCATCGTCTACATTAGGTGCGTAAATATTTAACAAGGTCCATGATTCAGCAAAAATTTCAAAATTCACCATCAAAGCCCTCCCTGCATTTCCTTCAAATGATTCCAATTCAAACGGTAATTTCTTATGAATTAAAATCACTGCACCTCTTGTGTTAGAGTTAAAGGAAGAAGAAAACACATGACCAACTCACTCTCTCTTCAATTTCAAATGTTGTTTATCAGTCAAATGTGTCTCTTGAAAAAAAAACAATATCAATTTTCATTTTCTTTATGTAAGCCAAAACTTGTTTACGTTTAATGCGAATACTCAATCCCTGAACATTAAAAGTTGCAAAACTCAAATTAGACATTTCGTTAATAATAAACCACACTACTATAAAATTGCTCCTCTTTCTAATTCCCTTTATATTCTAAACCCTCCCCCATATAAAAATTCCACAAAGTTAAAAAAAAGAAAAAAATATACTAGCCCGAACAAACTACTAGAAAGTAGTAACTCCCTAAAAATCTGGGTGTGGTAAAACCCACTAGTGGCAGATGAGTATAAGGTCTCAGTGTCATCCACTCCTCCAGTCAGACTTGCACAAAGTACTTAATCAAATATATTCAACCCAATGATTCCAGTCACAATGATTGTTCTAGGTCTTCAATCTCAAGCAGACTGTGTCAATTCAACTTTCTTTCCATTCTTTCCGTGTTTCCCATTCTTTCCATTCCCATTTCCATTTCCACCCCTTTTAGGCGATGATAATGGCGACCGACCATTTCCTTGCAAATCTGGCAACGAATTAGCAAAAATTAATGCATCATGGTCATTTTCAAAAAATTGAGATTAAAAATTCCCATAAAAAACTTTCAATACAGCTGGGTAACGAAAAGCGAATTTATAACCCTTTCGCCACAATACTTCTTTAGCTGAATTAAATTCTCGGCGCCTTCTAATTATTTCTTGTCTCAAATTAGCATAGAAGAACACTTTGTTATTTTGAACCATCATTGGAGTTTGATTTTGCCGCGCCTTCTGCACCGCAACTCGTAATATCATTTCTCTATCCTGATATTTCAAACAACGAATCAAAACTGCTCGTGGTGGTTGACCTGGAAATGGTTTTTTCCTCAGAGGTCTATGTATTCAGTCTAGCTCCAGATCATCCGGAAAAAATTCATTGCCCAGTACCTCAAGAATCCATTTCTTAAAAAACTTTACCAGATCTGAACATTCCATATCTTCTGGAAGACCTACAATTTTTTCATTATTTCTTCAACCTTGATTCTCTAATGAATCAATCTTCTTCAGTAATTCCTTCTTCTGAATCCTCCAATCCATGAAAGAATCCTCCACTTTTTCCATTTTTTCTCTATTACGATCCACTTGATTCTTACATTCAAAAAAAGCTTCTTCAATTTTTAAAAATTATCCTGTACACTGTTTTTATACATCTACTAACATCACTTTTAATTACTGTCATATCTTTCTTCATAGAAGTCATCTCTTCACACATATTATTCATTTTAGTTTTCACTTCCATAAATCCTTGATTTATCTGAGTAGACATCTGCATTGACATGTTTTCCATTTGATGAGCAATCCCTTCCAATATTGTAAACACAGAATCCAGCCCAGCTTCCATCACTTCCCCTTGAGGCCTACTTTCTCTGGTCCCAGTCCCAATATATTCTTCCTGTGTTGATTCCAATAGCACTGGGCTCTCTTCCTCTTCTGGCACAATGGTTCCTCTTCCAGTGCAACTGCGGGTCTGGATACCTGTTGACAGCGTGCCGACCTCGTCAGCCCGCTGTCTTTCAGGCTCCCCCACAGCCCACACCTTCTCTAGTCATTTTCAAACTCGCGATGCACCGTACATGCCTGGAAGAGACATCAACTGCACAGGTGCATCTTCCGATGCTACACTGCGTGCCCCTAGACCACCAGGCATTACTGTGGGTTTGTGAGTCTGTCCCCACTCGGCCAATCCACCTGCATGCCTGGGCTTACGGGGGCACGAGTCAGGGCCAGCCAAGTTCATCACAGAACCGGCACCATCTTGCAGATGGGCGATCGGCGCCGGTGTAATACTCAGCTGAGCAGGGGTCCTTTGAGGCTTGGGAACTCCAGTCGACGACTCCGTGGCTTCAACTTGGTAGGTAGGTCTCAATTCTTCAACACTTTTATAAGGTAATTTCTTTTGTAACTGAGTTTTTGATTTCTTTACATTTGTAGCCATTTCAATCCTCCACTATTCCAAAGTCTGTAAAATCTATTTTTAACCACTTTCACAGGTTTTAAAATTGGACATTTATGTCTAACTGGGGAAAGGTGGAACTGCACGACTTCCCTCTACACCATCTTGCCACGCCTCCCACAGTGGCCACACCTACTGATGCAATTGGAGGGAAGAGGTTCGAATGTAACTCATTTTAGGTCAGCTCACTGAAAGATGAAAAAAAATAGAGAGCGTACGTGATATTGTTAAATCGAACAAAGACCCAAGGGTTTCAATGTTACAACAGGGATGAGGAAGGGGAAGGATCTTCCAGCTTGCATTGGGTGTCATTGGGACTATAGATGAGGCTGAAGACAGAGAGGTCAGAATGGGAGTGGAACCGAAGTACAGTTACAGGAAGCTCTTGGTCACTCTTGCAGAGCCAGGGAAGTGCCCTGTGAAGCAGTTGTCCAATCTGTGTTGGGTTCCTCCAGTAGGGGCAGGACACCTTTGTGAGCATCGAATGCTACACACTAAGCTGGGGCAGGGGTGGGGGGGAGCAAGTGATTTCGGCTTCACCTGGAAGGAATGCTTGGGTAGCTCTGTGGTGGGAAGGAAGGCAGGTGATGCATCTCCTGCATGGGAAAGAGTCATGAGACAGGACATTGGGTGGTGGGAGAGATGTTTCAGGTGGAGGAGCCAGAAATCATGGTGGATGATCCTCTGAATGTGGAGAATGTGAGGATATATCTCAAGTCTCCACCCCAGGCAACATCCTGGTGAATTTCCTCAGGTCTATGCTTGGTGGAGAAACTGTCCTTAGTGGGACTTAACACCTCTCTCTGTAACTGGATTCTGGACTTCCTAATGGAAAGACCACAGTCTTTCTAGGCCTGTAGCAAAATGTCGAGCACTATTGTGCTGAGCACTGGCACGCCTAAGGACTGGGTGCTCATCCCACTCCTGTTCATGCTACTGAACCACAACTGCATCGCCATATCCAACTCCAACATGGTCATCAAGTTTACATATGACACGACAGTAGTCAGCCTCACCAGCAACAACGATGAATCACACTAACAGAAAAGAGGTGGAAAATCTCATGATATGGTGCTGGAGTAACAACTGGAGTCTCAACATTGAGGACCATCCAGAGGCACAAGGACATAGTCTTCCCCTCTACCATCAGAATTCTGAATGGACAATGAACCACAGACACTATTTCACCATACAGTATCCTATTTTATTGTATAATTTATTTATTTTAGAAATGTAATTTACAGCAATATTTGGACGGCGATGCTTCCACAAAACAATGAATTTCATGATAATAAATTCTGATTCCCTGCGGTCTCAGCCCCTCAGTGCCTGGTGTCAGAAGGACCCTAGAATGTGGTCCTTCTCCAAAGCACCCTCGTGTGGGCCACAACAAGCCTCAGTGCGTCCCTCGGCACATACTCCTGCAGCCTCTAAATGTGCCATCAATTGAGGTCCCTCGCCACCAACCCCGTGAGGTGAAAGGCCAACAAGTTTCGGGCAGCCAGTGCGCAGATATCCTCAGTGAGTGAGGTGGACCTATTCGGACTTCTGGATGTACATTTGAGGCGGCAAGCAAATAAACAACTGTGGACGGATTGCGGGAAAGAGGAGAGTGGAACTGGGCTGGGGAGGTTTGGAGAGGAAGATGGATTGGTGAAAGGAGTAGGGGGCATGAGGAAACTGAAAACCAATGCGTGGGGCTGAAAGAGCCTGTGTGAGAGGAATGTTGGGAATTGAAGGGAAAGCTGGAATCAATTAATAGAAATTAGAAATTCATCTGAAATTGTGAGCATAGCAACTCTACTCCCAGTTACACAAATGAAACCAGACTAAATGGCGGATCTCTGGAGATTCGTGTCTGAAATAAAATGAGAGAAAAAAAATCTGGCTGCCAGCAGCTTGGAGTGTGTGTGTGCAGAATCTTAGCAATCTCATTAAGAAAAGGTGCCTCTTTCAACACATGCTCATCAGCTTGTAGCTCAGTGGAACGGACTGCGCAGAGCTCAATGTTCCAATGCCATCTTTGAAACTCCCCTTCTCACGATCCCACATGGGGGGGGGGGTCAGAGAAAGCCTATTGTCTCAGCTACACGGTTAGCGTAACGCTGTTACAGCGCCAGCGACCCGGATTTGAATCCAGTGCTGTCTGTAAGGAGTTTGTGGCTTTGCCTCATGCCTGCATGGGTTTGCTCTGGGTGCTCCAGTTTCCTCCCACCCTTACAAAAGTACGGGGGCTGTAGGTCATTTAAGTTAGTGCTGATACAGTCCCAGGAGCGGAGCTCGAACCTAACACTGTCTGTAAGAAATTTGTATATTCTGTGTCTGTGTCGGTTTCGTCCAGGGGCTCCAGTTTCCTCCCATCATTCAAAAAATATCTGAGGTTATAGGTCAGTTGGGATATTTGAGCAGCATGGGCCTGTAACCGTGCTGTATGTCTAAGTTAAATTAATTATCTCCAGAACATTTTTGCTGCATTTACAATCCATAAACCTCTGAACACCAATCTGGGCTGATACTCCATTCTAATACTAAGGGCATGCCCCGTGGTCAGAGATCTCAGTCACATCAAGAGTGAAATCTGGACCTTTGTCTCTTCTCTCAGACATTGCATGGGATTCTAGGGTGGCACAGTTGGCAATAGCGGTTGGCATGGCACGGGTTCTCCCCATGACTTGTGTGGGTCTCCTTGGTGCTCCGGTTTCCTTGCATCCTCCAAAGACGAACAAGTTTAGGAGGTTAAATGGTCTCATAGGTGTATTAGGGTGGTGTGGGTTTGTGGGATGTGGCTAAACCTCTAAATTAAAAAAAATTACATTGGAAAGATGAATGCTGCAGCGATCACCAGCGGATGATTTAGTTGACCTCACTGAGATGAATCATTACCAAACTACTGACTGGTCGACTGCTGAGGTCAAAGAGCCTGCCCTAATCTTCCCTTCATTGGAACGATTACATTTTGGGCAGAGATACAGAATCCTGACGTCTGGCAACTCACGGTTCATAATAGTTCTTTTTTTTAATCTAAAACCAATCAGGCTCTTGAACAGCCCCATACCACTCTGACCAGAACATGACTCCAGTATTGATGCTCTTCATTTTTTGTACTTAGGGCCAACCAGGAATATTTAAGAACATAAGAAATAGGAGCAGGAGTCGGCCACCTGGCCTGTCGAGCCTGCTGATCTGGCTGTAGACTTAGCTCCACTTATGTCCCCGGCCCCTATTACCTGAATCCCCGATGTAACAGCAATCAGTTAGACTGCTTTTTTCAATATGGATGAGAGATAAATGTTCAAGTTCATTATCACCCAATTATACAAGTATAACCTGACGAAACTGCATTCTCCGGACCTCGGTACAAATGCACATCCAGACATTACACACTGACAAAGGATACATATGCAGTATGTATATACATAGACAGGGAAAGGTCAAACAGGCTTGGAGCTTATTCCCCAGACCATAGAAGATGAGGGGAGATTTGATAGAGGTATTTAAAACAATGAGGGGGATAGACAGAATAAATATAGATAGGCTTTTTCCACAGAGGGTAGATGAGATACAAACCAGAGGACATGGGCCAAGAGTGAAAGCTCTGGGGGACTTTCTTTACACTGAGTGGTGGGAGTGTGGAAGGAGCTTCCAGGACAAACTGCATGGATGGAAGGGGTATGGAGGGCTATGGACTGGGTGCAGGTTAGTGGGAATAGGTAAAAAAAATGGTTTGGCACAGATTAGAAGGGCCAAAGGGATCAGTTTCTTTGCTGAAATGTTCTATGATTATATATAAAAATAAATAAAAGTGTGGCCTGGACCAGGGAGATAACAGCTGTCCTTTAGGGTTGAATGGTGAGCCTAATGGTTAGTGCAATGCTGTTAAATGCCAGTTACCTGGGTTCGAATCCGGCGTTGTCTGTAAGGAGTTTTATGTTCTCCCTGTGCCTGCATGGGTGTCCTCCTACCCTTCAAAAGATACAGGGGTTGGAGGTTAATTGTGGTATTTGGGTGGCACGGGCTCATGCGCCGGAAGGGCCTGTTACAATTCTGTGTATCTAAATTTAAAATTCAAATTTAAAATAATGTTGTGGGAGATTTTACGAATGTTTGAGGGAGAGATAAAGATTGGTTTAATGTCTTAGCTGAAGGATAATGGAGCAGTCCCTCGGCTCTGCGGAGAAGTATCAGCCAGGGTCACCTCATGAGACAAAAAAAGCAAACCGATGGTGAACCTCAGTGGGTCAGGCAGCATTTGCAGTGGCATAGAGATCGTCCATGACCCTGCACAAAGACTATCTCTCCACAGAGGCTGCCCAACCTCTGAGTTCCTGCTTTTTTTTGTTTCACTCCAGCATCTGTGAATCTGTGGTATGGTGGGAGTGGAACTTGCCACCGACTTAACCAGGGAGGGGATGCAGTAAAATACCTCAGAAGGGATCAGTGTCTTCAGGACAATGGAGGAGAACAGATCAAGACAAACAAAAAGCGCCAGGCATGATTCATATCTTGGCACAATGGAGCTGTTGCATATATGAATATAAATTTTCAAAATAATATGTGCATTAAGTGCACACATTATTCATGCTTCATCTTCTCAATAGTATAAATCATACAAGTTAGCAAAGGTTAACCTGATTTCCAAGAATCACTGGAAGTCATTCACTGAAATCTTGTCGCCAATTAATAGCAAATGAATTAAAATTTTCCATTGAGGTGCGTGCACTGTGATCCCATGCGAGTGTAGGGTTTCGGAGGGGAATGTTTGTCTTCAAATCTCTCTAGAATCTCTATATCCTCGTAAACATTTACCGGTATACCGTGGCTTGTTGTATCAGGGCCTAGTATGGAGGCGCCAACTCTCAGGGCAAGAATAAACTCCAGAGGGTTGTTAACTCGGCCTGCGAGATCACGGGCACCAGAGTTCACTCCATTGAGGGAACCTACATGAGGCGGTGTCTTAAAAAAGCAGCCTCTATTCTCAAAGACCCCCCCCCACCACCCAGGCCATGCCCTCTTCACTGCTACCATTGGGGAAAAGATACAGGAGCTTAAAGACGAGCACTCAGTGACACAAGGACAACATCTTCGCCTCTGCCATCAGATTCCTGAATGATCAATGAACCAAAGACACTGCCTCACTTTTCATGCATTCTTTTTATAGTGATGCTGTAAGATGGTTATAGTATGAATGTTTACACTATGACGCTGCCACAAAACCCCGAATTTCACAACAATAAATCCTGATTCTGAGACTAGGAAAGTCCCACCTCAATTGTTAGTTTACAAAATCCAATGACTCCCAATGGTTGAATGGAGTGTTGCTGAGAAAAACATTGGAGAAGAGGGGACCTGCATGGCAAGCCATTGTGAACAGATGGTCTGCTGGTTGGAAGATGGCTTCGCCTGCGCTTGGCCTTCTTTCAGGATTCACTCCCCACTGCTGGGTTTATTGGGTAGGCGTGCACCGATTGTGGGTAACTCTGGGGGCCTGGGGCCACGACACTGGTTCTCCTGAGAGCCGGCAGTGGGAAGAGCTGTGTCCAAAGTGAGTTCGATGGTTTATTGAGCAAGCCGGACTTGGTACTGGTCTCAGAACACAGGGTCAACCAGCATCAATACCTCTGTATTACTGCTGAGTAAATGCTGGAGAAACTCAATAGGTCTTGCAGGGTCCATAGGAGGCAAAGATTTAGAACTAATGTTTTGGGGCCTGAACTCTTCATCAAGGTATGAGCAAAAAGCAAATGAGCCAGATTGGGGAGTGTAGGTAAAGAGGGCATAACTTCAGGATAAAAGGGCGTCAATTTAAATCAGAGATGCGTAAAAATTTCTTAGCCAGAGGGCCATGAGTCTGTGGAGCTTGTTGCCCCAGGTGGCTGTGGAGGTGAGGTCGTTGTGTGTATTTAAGGCAGAGATTCACAGGTATTTGATTAGTCAGGGCAACAAGGGTTACGGGTAGAAGGCCGTGGAGAGGGGCTGAGTGGAAGGATGGATCAGCTCATGATTAGAATGGAGGAGCAGACTTGATGGGCCAATGGGCCTCCTTCTGCTCCTATAACGTGATCTTCCAAAGAACTTGCTGCTCTTTGTTCAGGCCTGGAACATTAGTTATCTATCTTAACCTCCGACGGACGCTGCGTGATCTGCTGAATTCCTCCAGCATTTAAGTGTTTTTACCGTATAAATACAAGTTGATGCAGCTATACGATCTGTGCCTTTTCCAACAGTTTGAATAAATATCTCATGGTTGTTCTTTGAGTAGCTGTCAGAAGATATTGGGAACTGGGATACACAAGGCAGGTAAATAGCTTTCCCATTGGATTCCCATTCTCTTTAATCTATCCAATCAGTAACTCACCAGCCATGGGAGTGCTTGGAGAATGGTCAAACAATGCCTTTGTGAGGCTATGGCTTTGTTTGTTGACCTCTCTGGAATAATACTCCAATGGAAACAGGCCCTTTGGCCCATTAACTCTGTGCCAACCGTCAAGGCCCCAATTATGCTGAGGCTTCACTGATCCCATTTTATTCCCCTTACACTCCCAGCAACTCTCCCTCCATTCTATCACTTGCCAACACACATAGGACAACTTATATAATCCATGCAGTGACAGCTCGAACGTTGTCATCCAGAGGATTACCCATCAGGTCAGGCAGGACATTTCTCTGAACAAAGAATAATCCATGTGCTTGCTGCTGGAGGATCACCTGAGCAGGCAGCTCAAAAGTCATTTCCCCATGTCAATCAATGTTAACCCGCCCACGTATGCCCAGCACACAGGCATGTTCAATTTGAACTTCACCATGATTAAGGTCCTTTTCTCATGAATACTGATGCAAAGTCTTCATTTAGGACTTCCCCAACATCCTCTGCCTCCAGGCACATGTTGCCTCCTTTATCCTTTATTCTTGTCATCCTTCTGTACCTCACATGCACATAGAACGCCTTGGGGTTCTCCTTTATTCTACATCCCAAGGCCTTCTCATGTCCCCTCAAGCTCTCCTTAAGTCCTTTCTTAAGCTCCTTCCTGGCTACCATTTACTTCTCATGAACCCTTCCTGTTTCCTATATCTAATGCATGTTTCCTTCTTCCTCATCTAGTTGCCTGACCAGTTTTGTCAGTCATGGTTCCCTTTTCCTACCATCTTTTCCTTGTCTCAGTGAGGCAAACCTGTCTTGGTCCCTAAACTTCTTCCACATTAATTCTGTGCTTTCATCCTTAAATATCTGTTTCCAATTTATTCTCACTAGTTTCTGCCTCATCCCTTTATAATTAGCCCTTCCTCAGTTCAGCACTTTCCCATTTTGATTGTTTTCACCCTTTTTCATAGCTATGTTGAAACTAAGGGTTGTGGTCACTCTCACCAAATTGCTCCCCCACTGAGAGGTCCGCCATCTGACCAGGTTCATTCCCCAGAACTAGATCCAGTTTGGCCTCTCCTCTCATTGGCCGGTCCACATACTGTGTCAGGAATCCTTCTTGTACACACCTGATAAATTCAACCCCATCTCTCCCTCTTGCAGTCAGGAGGTGCCTGTCAATTTTAGGGAAGTTGAAATCACCCATAACTACAACCTTGTATTTCCTGCACCAACTCCAAAATCTGCCTGCTTATCTGCTCCTCGGTGCCATGAGGGCTATTTGGGGGCCTGTAGATGACTCCCAGCACAGTGATAGCTCCTTTCCTATTTCTGACTTCCACCCACATCGACTCAGTAGACATTCCCTCTGCAGCATCTTCCCTTTCTATAGCCGTGATACTGTTCCCTGACCAGTAATGATTACTGCTTGCAGATAGACTGAATTTCAAAGGGAAAATGTTTAGCTTTTGTTAGCTTCTGAACTCAGTATGGACACTATTTTTTTGTTGTGGGAATTTGATGAACATATATTTTCAAGAGGAGAGAAAGGGGAAGATTGGGGCCAGTATCATTCACTTTACACCTAATGTTGGATGTTTGATGGTTTCTTCATCTGCTGTTATGCTCTGTCTGAAAAATGTCCTCAGCAACAGAAGAAACTGAGAGAAAAATTGCCGTCGTTAGTGTGGTAAACCATTTTATAAATGTTTTGGGTGAGTTATAATTTGTCTCCACACGCCCCTTGCTGACTGGCCTGTGGCTCCTCCCACAGACCCCTGAATAAAGACGACTGCCTTCTTCTCTCTGGGACAGTCGACCAGCATGGACGTGCCTCCATTCTGTTGTTAATAAAAGCCTGTCAGTTGCTATATAACTTCTAATCTTTTGAAGTAATTGATGGTGCATCATTTAGTCTCGGCAATATCCAGCTCCTTCTATGGACATTTCCAACCCAATATAACAGTGAGTATAATTTCATAGTAAACTGCTCAAGAAAGAGTATGAAAGGATCAAGTAATTCTCTTCCATTTACTGGTCTCCAGTTAGGGAAGAACAAAGGGGATAACTCCAGAATGACTCAGAGGAATTGATTTTTTGCATTAAAATAAAATTTCACTCAAGGTCTGTGCTTGAATTGGCATCTGCCATCAACACTGGATTGAATTTCTTCTGCTCCTTTATCCTTTTAGTTCTGTTTAGATATTTTTCTGTCTCTTTTCAAAGGCTCCCTCCCTTTTCCACAGGAGTAAAAAAGAGATGTGAGAATGCTGAATATCCTTGTACTATTCACCAGAAGTTATTAATCCATGCAATATGGACCGTTCCAATGAACAGTTGCCAAGTTGAAAGCAGCAGAGACAGTGAATGCAAAATGAGAGGGGGTGGACTTAAGATGAGAGGGGAGCAATTTAAAAATGAGCTGAGGGACACTTTCACACAGAGGGTGGGTGTAAGGAATGAGCTGGCAGCTGTTGAAAGATACATGGATGGGAAAGATTTGGAGGGATATTGGCTGAACACAGGCAAATTGTGCAGAAGATATTAAGAGTCTGTAGAGAGATATAGATAGGTTAAGTGAGAGGGAAAAGATCTGAAAGATGGAGTACAATGTTACCAAACATGAGGTTATCCACTTTGGATGGAAAAATGTAAGATTAGAGTATTATTTAAATGGAAAGTGATTACAGCATGCTGCTGTGCAGAAGGACTTGGGAGTGTTTGTGCATGAATCTAAAAAATGTTGGTTTGCAGGTGCATCAGGCTATCAAGAAGGGAAATTGAATATTGGGCTTAATTGCTAGAAGGATTTAATTGAGGAGCAGGGAGGTTATGCTGCAACTGTACAAGGTACTGGCGAGGCCGCATCTGGAGAACTACATACATTTCTGGCCTCCTTACTTGAGGAAGGATGTATGGGCTTTGGAGGCAGTGCAGAAGAGGTTCCAGAGATGAGGGGGTTAGCCTACGAGGAGAGATCAAGTCATCTGGGACTGTACTCGCTGGAATTTAGAAGAATGAGAGGGGATCTTAAAGAAATGTTTAAAATTATGAAAGGCATAGATAAGTTAGAGGTAGGTAAGTTATTTCCATTGGTGGGGGGGGGGGGGAAGGGGGGCAAACCACCAGAACTAAGAAACAAACCCTCAAGATTCAGGATAGTAGATTTGGGATGGAGACGAGGAGGAAATGGTTTTCCCAGAGGGTGGTGAATTTATGGAATTTGCTGTCCTTTGAAGCAGCAAGATGACCACAGTAAATGTATTTAAGACAAGGTTGGGTAGATTTTAACATAGTATGGAAATTAAGGGAGATGGGGAAAAGGCAGGTCGGTGGAGATAATCCAATCATCAGATCAGCCATGATCATATTGAATGGCAGAGCAGGCTCGACGGGCCAAATGGATGACTCCTGCTCCTATTTCTTATGTTCTTAAATGTAACTAGCTTGATCAGCATGGACGAGATCGGCTGAAGAGCTTGCTTCTGTGCTGTGGACGTTTATGACTCTAGGAGAGGACCTGCCTTTGGAGATAAATCCTGACCTTAAATGATCTTAGTGAAACAAGAAAGTCTGCAGGCACTGTGATTGTAGTAAAAACATATTGAAATTATTTTCAACCACTGGAGATCCATTAACAGCCCACACGACCTTACCCCGTATGCACTTGACAGCAGCGCAGACAAACAGCTGCAAGCAAAAACCCGAGTGGCTTCCTTCTATCTCCTCACCTCTCAATTGGTGGGGCCTATTATCACAACAAAATTGATAAACAAAGAAAACGCTGGAAACATTCAGCAGGTCAGGTAACATTTGTGGAAAGGAAAATAAAAATGATACTTTGTCCCACAGTGAAACTGTCTCCTTGATGAGGATGAATGGATTTCACCTAAACTTGGTCTTGAACATGAGATGTTCTGCTCTGTCAACTTAGTGGCTTGACTTTCTCAACTACAAGGGAGAAATCTATCGACAATATTAATTAGAGTGCAATTCAATGAACAATGGAGTTTATGGCACCCTGGATTCAGATGGATCATTTACTCTGTTTCAGAGATAGCTCAAGCACTGAATATAGTAGCACTAAAGTTAAGTTAATTGCGTCACATCCACAGCCTGGGTGATTCAATTAAGCACGAGTTCAAATCCCACCATTGCAGCTGGGGAATTTAAATTTAATCAATTCAATGTTTGGAATGGAAAGCTAGCACTTTGAAACCATGGA
Source organism: Narcine bancroftii (assembly GCF_036971445.1). Taxonomy (NCBI): domain Eukaryota; kingdom Metazoa; phylum Chordata; class Chondrichthyes; order Torpediniformes; family Narcinidae; genus Narcine; species Narcine bancroftii. The sequence goes on from NC_091470.1 coordinate 112,024,064, forward strand.
GATATGGTAAGAATGCATCAACTATTGTAACATTATTGAAGGAAGAAAATCTCCATCTGTAACCATCCTGGCTTACAGATGACTCCTGACCCAGCAACGTGGTTAAGTTTTAACCAGCCCCTGAAATGGCCCATTAAGTCCAGAATGCCGTACATTTTGGGAAATAAATGTCCACATCCCATGAATTAATGAGAATAATCGAGATTTGCTGATTCACCAGCTGTGCTTGAAGATGCTGTCAATTCTCAAGGTGAAATGGATGAAACTTTCAGGGTCAGGAGCTCTTTAGAATGGAGCCCAAGAGTATTGAATGTTCATCGGATGGGGACATGGCTGCATGAAGACAAAGGCTTCAATGCTGCTGGAAAGCTGACCTTCAGGTCACTGGTTTTCTTACTACAATTGGACAATTCTATGCCAATTAGTCAGTGGAATAGGGTCCCACAAGGACAATGTCAAGAGAATAAAGTTGAAGGCCACGATGTGTACCCACAAGGAATGCTTGCAGTTCCAATTAGTAATTTACTGCACGAGGAAAAAAAAACGGAATCCTAAATGAATAGGAACATGAGCTCAATCAGCAAACAACTCAGATAAGCCCATTTAATTCTCCTGTCCTTGATCTCTGGATGTGCTCATTAAGTAAGTTGTTCATTGTACATGCTGGAGTGCAATAAAGTGAGCACAACAGGTCACATCTTACTCAGAAATGTGCTGCTTCATTATCAATAAGAACAATAACATCTATTTAGTTTGGTTTAATATAAAATAAAAGCTTTCTAGAAAGAAAGCAAGAGAAACACCAGACCCCAACATTGCAATGGCAGAACAAGCTATCAAAAATGCATTAAGTGGCTCTAAGGCTCCTTTCAAGGTAAATGATGTTTTATTGTGGACCATTTTATTGAGGGTAGAGAACCATGGCCCAATGCCAAGCAGCTTTTCCAGCAGCACATTGTGAATGTTGACATACTAGTAATTGATGGAGGAAAGATTAATGTTTCAAGCAGATGAGGTGAAATCAGTGTCCCGGGGATCAACATTGGGATCAGGGTCCCAGATACAACATTAGGGTCAACTGGAGCCAATATCTGGGTCAGTCTTCCAGGGCCAACAATGAAAGTAACACCCTGTTACCTCTCGTGGATTCTCTCTCCCAGTCCCAGAAGAAAATCACTCCAAGACAACACTGGGATAAGTCTCAAAGTGATAATGTTGAAATTTACTTGGAAGGGTAACGTCAATTGTAATCTCCCAGAGATACCATTATCATTAATTCTGAGGATACAACGATGGAATAATGCTGGACATAATCTTCCCGAGATAATATCGGGATCAATCTTGAGTTAATTTTCCAGTGATACCTTTAGGCTAATTTTGAAGGGGCTCAGCCGTCATCATAAACAATATATAAATCCATCTCAGAATCAGAACATTTGTCATGAACATCACAAAATTTGTTGTTGTGTGGCAGCATTAATAGTACAAAGTTTCTATAAATCACATTTCAAAATAAATAAAATAGTGAAAAAGAAAAAGTGAGGAAGTGTCTTTGGTTCATTGATCATTTAGGAATCTGATGGCAAGAGGGGAAGAAGCCATCCTTGTGTCCCTGGATGCTCGTCTTCAGGCTCCTGCACCAATGGTAGCAAAGCGAAGAGGACATGGCCTGCATGGTGAGGGTCCTTGAGGATAGAGGCTTCTTTCTTAAGACACCGCCTCTTGTGGATGTCTTTGATGGAGTGAAGACTGGTGCCTGTGCTGTCACAGGCCGAGTTAACAACCCTTTTTCCTGTCCTGAGTATTTGCACCTCCGTTATGCAACGAGACAGAACACCTTTGCTAACTCTGTTAACCTCCCAATCAAAACTGGGGTCAATACTCGGGACAAGAAAAAAACTCCAGAAGGTTGTTAACTCAGCCTGTGACTTCACGGCCACCAGACTTCACTCTATCAACATCTACTAGAGGCGGTGTCTTAAGATAGTAGTGTCTATCCTCAAAGACCTCTACCATCCAGGCCATGCCCTCTTCACTCTCCTACCTATGGGAAAAAGGTACAGGAACCCAAAGAAGAACACTCAACTTCTTCCCCTCTGCCATCAGGTTCCTGAATAATCAATGAACCAAAGACACTACCTCACTTTTCATGCATTATTTTTATTTATTTTTATTAGGTGGTTCGTATAAATGTTTGCCCTATGATGCAGCAGCAAAACCATGAAATTTATGACAGTAAATTCTGATTCTGCCATATTTGAGTGAAAAACTATTAGTTATGTGTGTTTTATCTTTCTTGCCCTTCAAATTCCAGTTCCCCACCCTCTTTGCTATTCAAGACGTCACGTGTTGCGAAAAATTGCAATCCCCTCCTGAATGATGTATCTACTTACTCAGCCAATTTCATTCTGTCTTCAGCGTCTTTCCAAAGAAGCCGAGTCATCTTCCTGATGCTACACCGCAAATTGCACCCTGAAAGATATTGAAATCATACCAGAATTATTACTTCCTTAGTAGGTTTAAGGAGGTTAGAAAGTTGAGTGGAAAAATCTGCATCAACACAACAGCATCAAGGGATAGTTGATGCTGTCTGTCAGCTGATACATTAAGTTTTAATATGTGGAGCAGATGTAGCCAGGTTTAAAGGATGGTGTCAAAGAGTTGACCTTAATTATAGTGTTGCCATTGGCAAGTCCATGCATACAGTGAACTGCTGGAGAAATTCAGTGGGTCAGAGAGCATCCGTAGGGAGATGTGGTCGGCAATATTCCCGCTTCTGTAATTTTTAGTAGTCAGTGTGCACAAAAATCTTATGTTGTACAATTTTTTTCCTGTAACAAAAGTATGTGTGCACTGAATGCTTGTGCAAATGTAAACTTGAAATTGTTTCAAGATAATTTTGGCACATCCTATCTCTCATGGCTAATAAACTGTATTGGCATGTTTTACTTTAATACAGATTTGATGACTACATTATTTTAGGTCACTAATCTTTTGTGCACACATTAATTTCTTTTGTACACTGGTTGCAAAACGAGTGTGCGCGTGCACACACACACACACACACACACACACACACACACACACACACACACACACACACACACACACACACACACACACACACACACACACACACACACAGCTTAGAGGGAACAGTGGTGGTGTTCTGAAATGTTGACTGACCGCTTCTCTCCCTGGATGCTGCCTGACCCATTGTTTCATCAGGATTTCAGCATCTTTAGCTGCTGTGTTTCTCTGGTCAGCCCACACAGTCAGAACATTTTAGCTAGGAGGAACTAACATCCAAGCAGGAAAACGTATTGTGTCGGGGAAATAATCTTCAAAGGTAACTGATGATTGATGAAAGCAAGAAGTACGATAATTACATGCCATAGTCTGAGGACTGTTGATTGCGTCTGCACCCCTTGGTGGTGGTGCTCTCAGTAGCTAAGGTTCTGGCCAATAGAATTTTCTCTGACTCTTGTTCCTTGCTCGTTTGTCACCCCTCCAAAAGCCAAAATCACCTTTCACATGTCAATGACTATTGATACTGAAAGCAGGATGAATTTAGGCCCAGAATATATAGGGCACAAGGTTAGTGTAGCAGTTAGCGCAACCCTATTATGGCGTCAGCAACCAAGGCTTGAATCCAGTGCTGTGTGTAAAGAGTTTGTATGTTCTCCTGTGTCTGCGTGGGTTTCCTCTGGGTGCTCCAGTTCCTCCCCCGTTCGGGGTTAGCAGATTAATGGGGTGTATTTGAGTGGCGCAAGATTGTGGGCCTGTTACTAAGCTGTTTATCGAAAATTAAAATAAAAACTAAAACATTACTCAAATGGAAATGAAACTGGGAGAGCATTCACCCAAGAGGATGGGTTCAGAGCTGAGATCTACCTAAGATATGACAGCCTTAATGGTGCAGCTGAAAGATAGTACTTTCAACAGGGAAGTATCTCTTCAGTACAGCATGGCAGAATCTGCATTTGAATGGAAACTGAACCCACAAATATATGTCTCAGAGGCAAGACTGCTACCCATCGAGTCCATCCCCCCCGTTGACGTGATCTACCGGGATCGTTGTCTGAAGAAAGCGCACAGAATCATTGAGGACCCCTTCTACCCTGCACACAGCACCTTTCAGCTGGAGATGCAGGAGTAACAGAGCCAGCACCACAAGGTTGAGGAACAGTCTTTGCCCACGGGCAGTGAGAACGCTGTATGACCAAAGGAGCTGCTCACACTAACCATCCCAGACTCCCATATTTGCAAAACAGTATTTATTTATTTGTATGTATGAATACATTCCATGCATATTGTATTGTTTATCTGTATATGTACTATGCCTGGTTGTGTGCCCATATGTTTTTCACCGAGGACCGGAGAATGCTGTTTCATCAAGTTGCACCTACACAATCAGATGAGACTTGAATAAACATGTTTTGACAATTGGCACTTTTTAATTAGATGCAGTGGGACAATTGCAGAGCTTGCCACAAGATGACAAAGTTAACTTTTGCAGTGAAGATATCGATCATATGGATCAGGCTCTCTAAGCAAAATCAGCATCAACTTCTTTTCGAACTCTAGGGAACACATTTTGATTTGCTCGCCTATCAAATTTAAGATTCATTAAATGTGACAATGACAAAGTAGAGGCAAAATTATTTTCCCTCTCTCAAACTCTCAAAAAGTACATTGATCAGAGAATTCAAGGTCAACAAAAAGGCGAAGATTGAAAATGATCAAAATTCATGCTGATGGGAATTGAATCTTCCCTCTTCCCTCCTCCTTCCTCTCTCAGGACCATACGCTTTAAGTGGTCAATATCGCTGGGGAGAAAGGAAATGCTTCAGATTTCAAGGGAAATTTTGCACCCTGGTGGATCAGTCTTGAGTGTTGTAGAGAGAGTTTTTCCATGTGTACATGCCATGCACTTCTAGGGAGGGAGCTTGGCTTTACTGTGCCTAGAACACATGGAGAGATGTCTAATGGTGTTCCTTTCTTATTTTGATGATACAGCAGAAAATATTTAATTTGAGATTCAGCACGGTAACAGGCCCTTCCAGCCCACACAGCTCAATGTGACTGATCAATATTAAAATGGGAAAATCTGCAGATTGTAAATTGTGATTGAGATTATGCACAAAAACATTGGAGAAACTCAGCAGGTCCTGCAGCATTCTTTACACACTGCTTCCCGAAATGTTGGTTATATATCTTTGCCTCTTATGGACACAGCATGAGTTGCTGAGTTTCTCCAGAATTTTTGTGTCTAACCCTCCAATCCCGTACATCTTTGTAATAAGGGAGGGCACTCACCAGACGTGAAACAGGAAAGTCTGCAGACGCTGTGATTGCAGTTAATGGTGCGAGTCTTATGGCACCTAGTCCCCTTTCCTGATGGCAGCAGCGAGAACAAACAAAGTGTTGGGTGGCGTGGGTCCTCGATGATGGCTGCAGCTCTCTGACGGCAGCGTACCCCGTCGATGTTCTCGATGGTGGGGAAGGTTTTGCCTGAGATGTCCTGGGCTGTCTCCACTTCATTTTGAAGGGCTTTATGCTCAGGGATATTCGTGTCCCCATTATAAACTGTGATGCACACTTTCCACCTCATATCTGTAGAAATTTTCCAGGCTTTCCCATGTCATCCCAAATAGCTTGTGATCTACCTGACAGAGGTCTGTCAGCATCCTCAGGCCCTTGATGTCTTGAGATTCACATGCTTAGAATGATCTCAGTGCTTGAGTATTATTTCCCTTTGCGTGTTGCTGTGCGCCTGCTCTGTTTACTCTATTTCTTTTCATCCATGGAAAGGAGCACGGGCAAATTGACAGACTGCTCAATTTTGGATGTTGGGCAACGTATGGCACTGTAAGTCTGAAACCTGAACTTTGAGCATTATGGTCTTACTATTATATAAGTGGAGAGTAACAGCGCTTTGCATATATCTGGGACTGGCACCCCCGCCACCCAGGCCATGCCCTCTTCATTCTGCTACCATCATGAGAAAGGTACAGGAACACTCAGCCACACAAGGACAGCTCCTTCCCCGCTGCCATCAGATTCCTGAATGGACAATGAACCACAGATGCTGTCTCACTTTGACTTTTTCTTGCACTTTATTTATTTGGTAAGGTGCTTAATATCAATGTTCGCCGATGCAAAACAATACATTTTGTGACATGTTCATGACAATAAATTCTGATTCTGATGTTTTAGGGTGGCAGTTAGTGGAGTACTGTTACAGAGCCAGCGACCCGGATTCGAATCTGACGTTGTCTATAAGGAGTTTGTATGTTCTGCCCTTGTCTCCGTGGGTTTTCTCTGGGGTCTTCAGTTTCCTCCCATCCTTCGAGGGGGGGGGGGGGTTGTAGATCAGTTGTGTGTAGCGTATCCATTCTGCAGCAGTGTGTACCACATAGCAGGGCAGCGGATCCAAAACTGAGCCAATGTTCAAAGTAAACTTTGCACCACCAGCAAACAGCAGCCCAAATAACAAACAAAGCAGACATTTACAATGCTGAAGGGAAACGGTGAAGGTCCTGAGCAGAAACCTTTTCTTTGTAAAATATTCTTTTCGGTGATCGGAAGGGGAAGGTCATCCTCCATTTGGACAAGGCAATCTTTAGTGGACAATGGACGGGGCCTTCTCATCGTGAATCCGGACAGGCATTTGTCACATACCTCTTTTGTCTTTAGCCTTTCAGGACCACCGAATGTTTGAGTGCCAAACCCCCACCACTGACCACATAGAGCTCCCTGCTGGTATCTGGCCCCCAGCATTTGTTACAGCCCAGCACAGCGTGCAACCAATTTCACCCAAAGCCAACATCAGATACAGGGACTTCCACAGAATAAATGGAAATTTTAAAATCTGTTCTTCTCTAGAAATGCTGCAAAACACATATTTCAAAAAAATTAAATTTTGAATTCAGACATTGTGATAGTACAGATCTATCACCAATGTATATAGTGTATATAGTTACAGTATCTAGACTGTGCTTACAGCGATTGGCTGAGAGCTAAGCCACGCCTACAGTCTGGGCCTTAAAGGGTTGTGTCCCTAGCCAGGTCGGATCATTCCGGACTGGTCGGCCACCTGTGAAGAGCTCCTGTCTTTTGCTAATAAAAGCCTTGGTTTGGATCAACAAGTCTTTGATTCTTTCGACGAGCTCTATAATTTTATTAGCAAAAAGAAAAAAAGAATTTTTTTTGAAAGGGATGGAGCGTTTAACTCGGCCAGAACAACTTGATATCGACCCACAGTCAGCTACAGCCTTCAAAGCCTTTAAGTTCTGGCTGCTGAACTTTGAAAACTTCCTGAGATTCATTCAGGTAGAGGAGGATAACCAGCGTCTAACAGCATTGCTGTCTATGGTGTCCTTGAGAGTCTACGAGAACTTCCAGGATGAGACCACTTACACCGCAGCCATAAAGGTACTGAAAGAACTGTATGATCAACCGGTGAACAGAGTTCATGCCCGGCTCGTGCTTACGCTGAGGAAGCAACAACCCGGCGAGTCCAGCAGGGCATATTTACAAGTATTAAAGGCGTTGGGCAAGAACTGTAACTGTGTGGACAAAACTGCTGCCGAGATCTCGTCCGGGATGCCTATGTGGCCGGGCTCCGACTGAATGAAGTGAGGTTGCGCTTGCTCGAACAAGGGGTAGAAAAACTAGAGGACATGGCCCGGATTGCAATCACAATGGAGGATGCAGCCTTAAAGTCCAACGAGTTCTCTAGGGACTGGATCCCTCGTTCTGATGTGAGTAGAGTGCCCTTCTACCCTTCCACCCCCGGAGATACTGACGGCCTGTCGGCTGCTGCTACACTGCCCCCTGCGAACCCAAGATGTTATTTCTGCGGGAGGGACAAACACAGCAGGTCCCAGTGCCCAGCAAGAAAAGCCAGGTGCCAGAAGTGCCTTAAAAAACGGCCACTTTGCTGCAGTCTATAGGTGTAAAATGGCCACCGGCAAACACAGTGCCTCGTGTGAAGCCCAACCGCCATTATCCCATTCAAACTCTTCTTCCCCAGAGCTCTCATCCAATGAGAGCGAGGGCTCCCCGGCACGGCAACGCCTGACATCACGGAGACGCCGAACCCGGAAGGCCTCGCAACCATGGTGCTGGCCCGCCTCTCGCCCCCGTGCGGAACACTTGACCCGGCCTCGGTCCCGACTGTGGCAACCGCTGCTGCTGCCGCCGCCACAGACACCCCCGGGGCCGACGCTGCCGCCGCCACAGCCACCCCCGGGGCCGACGCTGCCGCCGCCACAGCCACCCCCGGGGCCGACATGCAGCAGGGTAACAGGCCCTTCAGTCCCATGAGCCTGTGCCACCCATTTCCACCCAATTAACCTACATTGTCTGTATATTTTTTTTGAAGGGTGGAAGGAAACCGGAGCACATGGGGAAATAAGGGGAGAATGTACAAACTCCTTTCAGACAGTTCAGGATTCAAACACAGGTCACTGGCGCTGTAACAGTGTTGAGCTAAGCGCTATGTTAACTATGCCACCGTCTGCTCTATGAGCTGGCTGCTGAGAACCAGCCCTTATTGTGACATTGATCCCATCTTCTCTTACCAGAAGCTGCTTTCAAAGTTAGGTCAACAATGAAAACGTCTGTCCTCCTACCCAAATCGCACAACACTGTTTACTTCCTAAATTCTCACAAAGAAGCAGAAATAATTGCCAAAAAATGCTCTCGAGGTGTACTCCAGTGAGTTTCTGGAAACTAGGACTCTGCTGGTTTCAAACAGCAGTGAAACCTGTGAATGGGTTTTAAATGGTAATATTGTGAACAGCACTTAGTTCACAGAGCATTCACAAACAGCCCAAGGTTTGGGGCTGGGACTAAGATTCTGCCTGGCAAGAAATTTATTCCAGCAGATTCGCGCAGAGGGTGCAAATTCATTTTGCAGGTTTCTCTTGCTCCACCGGGACTCACGTAGAAATTTATCTGTGATAGAAGGTTTTAAGGTCTCTCTCTCTCATCTTGTCTGACAGGTGTTAAGGGCCACAAGCTGAACACACTTGGTCAGAATAAATCTGGAGCCTTTGGGATGTGTGAACACAGCTCTAAAAAAAAAATGCCTGGAATATAGGATCACTCTGCGCTGAGAAGTCAGCGCAATATCCCTGGGACCAGAAAGCTTCAGAAATGGAAATACTGTGTCACTACAATTGATTGAAAGTGCAGGCTGCACTATGAAGAGATTGACAATGCAGATAGGAGAGAGTGGAGGGAAAGATAATCGCTTTTTTTTGTGGCCAAGCGTTGTGTGGATCTTTTTTCCATTTTGTAATTATTCCGGATAATGCATGAGCAGTTTTGCTTCTTTATCCCTCAGGTTTTCACCTTAAGCTCACAGGCAATTGAACAAACCAATTTCTGCTCGATCGTTCAACAGCTTGCTTCAGTCCAAATCTCCAAAGGGCAGCCTGACATTTTTCTATTTCCTGCACTTTCTGTCCTGCAGATTCTCTCGAGGAAACTGTTGATTCTGTGTCAACCAATGCACTGCATTAGAGATAATAGGGCATTGAGAACCCGCCTGGGACCTGGTGGAGCTCACTTCATGTCAGATTTTTATTGTCGGAAGCAAAGGCCCTGGCTCAGGAGTCTGGGCCAAGGATTACTTCAGAGGTGCGAGCTGCTCTGATGAGATTTCAATTCACTCCTTGATTGCTTGCTGGCTGAATATTCGTGCCAAACCAACCTCCCTCTATTGACTCTGTACCTTCCTCTGCATCAAAGCAGTCAATTTATGAAAGGATCCATCTCACTCCCATTATACCCCCTTCTATCAGGTGGGCAAACTTAAAAACACAATCTTCTAGACTCGCGGACAGTTTTTTTCCTCCTAGAATGAATCTCTCTGGGTAAAGATGATACCTCTGCATTGTTTATTTTTGTCTATATCATGTACTCTGTCCTAGATGCACTATACCCTAAATACACAAAAGTCCTGGAGAAACTCAGCAGGTCCTTCAAGTCCAGAGGAGGCAAATATTCCTCATACACCGGCATATAAGACAGTCCAGAACATTAAAAATGTCACTCCAAAACCAGGGGTCGCCTTATATGCCAAGTATGAAATCTATACCTTATCAGCGAAGTCTCAACACTTCCTCACGTCAAATTTAAAATCCAAATCTTAACAGCGAAATCTCAGCGCCCCCCCCCCCCCCCCACCCCGTGGGTTCATTCACCCAGTCAGAAGTTAGACAGCCATTGGCTCTGTACAGACTTTAAATGGCCTGGGTAATTTGCTTTTACAATACTGTTAATTAGTATATTAAATTCAAAATTTAAAAATATTTAGACATATAGCACGGTAACAGGCCATTTCAGCCCACAAGCCCATGCTGCCCAATTATATCCAGTTGACCTACACCCCCCCCCCCCCTCACCGGTACATTTTTGAATGCAACTCCATGGAAAACCCACACTGAAACAGGGAACACATAGAAACTCCTTACAGGGATTAGAACTCCAGTCCTGATGACTAGTGCTGTAACAGTGTTGCCCAACCATACTTTTTTTAACATAAATATTTCTCAGGATTATTCAGACTTCAATGCATAAAACGGACTTGGAAATGTCCATGGAGTTACTTGTAACAGTATGTGCAAAAACAAATTTGAATATTGCACAACGTTAACAAGTATGATTTAAAAAAAACATTATTTTACACAACTCTGCATCTTTAGGACCTGAAACCCAGGAAAGATCCTTTCATGAACATTCAGTAAATGCTCACAGCCCGGTTCTCTGTACAAAGTTAAATGTACCAGGTATGGCAATGCGCTTCTTCGTCGAATCTCCCATTTGTCCTTTCCGGTGATGTCATTCTTTCGCTGGAGTCTGCGAAGGCTTTTCTCTGTGCAATTTGTTCAGGAATGGAGGATTCTTGAGAAGTACAAATGTGCCGAGCAGCATCAGTCCACTGGTCAGTGTTAAGTGCCAGACTTGGTGTCATCTTGTACAGCAAGTATAGCTCAAAACCTACAGTTTAGGTGGAAATTTGAGGGAGGGCTGTCTTATACAAGAGGCATCTTATACTCTGGCATATATGGTATATAACCAACATTTTGGCTCTGAGCCCTTTGTCAAGGGCTTTGTCTGAGCCTGATGTCAATCCTGATGGTTATGTGTCTTGGCCTCCTATGGACGCTGCATGACCTGCTGAATCTCTATCGCACTTTTATGTATTTAGTACAATCACAGCATCTGCTGGCATTCTTGTGGCACTCTACCCTGCCGTAACTTGATAAGCTGTAATTTTGTTTTATTATTGCACTACCTAGGGGTTGATTTGTCTGGATAACTCATAAAATCGTGCTTTTCACTGTTCACAGTGAGAAGTAAAGACAGAGTGGATGTGAACAGGCTTTTTCCACTTAGATTTGGGGAGATAAGTATGAGAGGTCATAGCTTTAAGCTGAAAGGGGAAAGGTTTAGGGGGAACATGAGGGGAAAGTGGTGGGAGTGTGGAATGAGCTGCCATCTGATGTGGTGAATGCGGGCTCGATTGTGTGTTTTAAGAATAAATTGGGCAGGTACTTGGATGGGAGAGGCCTGGAGGGTTATGGAATAGGAGCAGGTCAGTAGGACTAGGGAGATGATGGTCGGCACAGACTAGAGGGACCAAATGGCCTGTTTTTTTTTATACTGTATTGTTCTACGGTTTTAATTCAGCCTGAAAACAGAGCTTTATCCCTGGGGAAAGAGTTACAGAATGTCAGAGAAACCCTATTCAAGGATAGAGAAACACAAACAGCAGGAGGAACTCAGTAAGCCAGGCAGCATCCATGGAGGGTTGACGTTTCAAATGGAAACCCTGCTTGAGGACAGGATCAGGCTCCCTCTCTGCATTCTGCTGGGTTGCATCACTGTCTGGTACAAAGGTGGCAAAGGAGAGGAATGGAAAGAACTCCAGAGGGTTGTCAACTCAACTGGCGCTTTAATGGGCACCAGACTTCGCCCCATCGAGGAGATCAGCAGGAGCTGTTGTCTAAAGAAAGCAGAATCTATTCTCATGGAACCCCTCCCCACCACCCAGGACATGCTACCATTGGGAAAAAGGTACATTAGCCTGAAGATGCACCCCCAGCGGCACAAGGACAGCTTCTTTCCCTCCGCCTTCAGATTTCTGAAAGGACGATGAATCTCAGACTCGACTTTTTTCCTATCTTCTTGCACTATTTATTTATGTTTGAAATCTGCCACAAAACAATGAATTTCGTGACACGTTCTTGACAATAAATTCTGGTTCTCTCCACCTATCACCTTCTGCCCTTTTCCACCCCTTTGCTTCTCCTTTCTATATTGCCTCTCTCTTCACTCTTGAATCTGAATCTTTTCTCAGGTTTTCTTCACTTCCTATATTGCCGCCCAACCAATGGACTCGATAGGTTCAGCTCGCCTTCCTCATTTTTGTTCCCCTATTTAGGAAGTCCGGGTTTCCCCTGGACCTCTCTCAACATATTCTGCCATTTACAATGATTAAAGCTCACCACTTAGAACAGAGTCACATGCTCAAGGCATTTTTGCACAATTTTGAAACAGAGAAATGTTAAAATAAGACCTCACAGGAAATAACAAACCAGTTCTTTCTGTCCCGCTAATGGGATGTCAACCTCATCACCTGCAGATAATATATCAGATGTGGTTAGTGCTTGAAAGTATTGTTTCTAGTGCAGGGTTTTAGTTGTTCAAACGTCTGCGTGGTTAACAAGCTGTCAGCAAGGATCATGATTTTTAAAAAAACGACAAGTGACTATAGGTGCTGGTATGCGGAGAAAAGATTCACGCTGTTGGAAGTACTCAAATGGGTGAGCAGCATAGAGCATGGACATTGCGATGTTGTGCCGACCTCTATAAACTTGCCGAACAATCTAAACCTTTCCTACCACACCACCATAATATTCTTGTACCCATGTGCCTGTCTTAGAGACTTTGAATGCCCCTATTGTTCCAGTCTCCACTACCACCAATGGCAATGCATTCCAGGCACCCACAACTCTCTGCGAACAAAAACTTACACCTAATGTTTCCCTTAAACTTTTCTCCCTTTACTTTGTACAGATGTCCTCTGGGGGGGGGGGGGGGGTGGTGAACAGAGTGTGAGAGCAGTGTCCAGGGAGTATGGCCACCTAGATAGGAATAAAAAAGATAACAAAGGTTGGATGGAGATTAGGGTAGAAGGTAAAAAAAGGGAATATATGTGAGGGTCATTCTCTGAGATGCATATATTTTAATGCAAGAAGCATAGTGAACAAGGTAGATGAGCTGAGAGCATGGATAGATACTTGGGGTCACGATATTGTGGCAATTGGTGAGACCTGGCTGCAGGAGGGGCAGGACTGGCAACTTAATATTCCAGGATACATTTGTTTTAGATGTGATAGATCAGGGGGTAAAAAAGGAGGAGGAGTTGCTCTGCTTGTTAAGGAGGACATTACTGCCGTGAGGTGGCAGGATGGTATGGAGGGATCGACTAGTGAGGCTGTTTGGGTGGAATTGAGGGGTGGAGGAGGCAAGAGGATGCTAATAGGGGTGTATTACAGACCACCAAATGGGCCAAGAAAATTAGAGGAACAAATTTGTAGGGAAATAACGTATATGTGTGAAAATCATAGGGTAGTGATCATGGGAGATTTTAACTTCCCACACATTGATTGAGATACCCATACGGTTAGAGGGCTGGATGGGCTGGAGTTCGTTAAATGTGCTCAGGATTGTTTTCTAAATCAGTTAGTAGAAGAACCGACTCGGGACGGTGTAATACTGGATCTCCTGTTAGGGAACGAGCTAGGTCAGGTAGCGGACATTAATGTTGGAGAACCAATTGGGTCTAGTGATCATAATTCTGTTAGTTTTAGGGTAGTTTTAGGGAAGAGCAAGGAGAGGCCTAAAGTTGAGGTTCTGGATTGGAAAAGAGCAAATTTCGAAGGAATAAGAAGGGATTTGGGGAGTATTGAGTGGGACAGGATATTTTCAGGTAAGGATGTTAATGAAAAATGGAGGATATTCAAAAAAGAAATTTTGAGGGTACAGAGTAGTTATGTCCCAGTGTGGATCAAAGGAAAGTCATAGGGAGGCTTGGTTTTCGAGGAATATTGGAAATTTGGTTAGGAGAAAAAGGGAAGTGTACAAGAGGTATAAAGAGCAGGGAGCTGAGAAGTTGAAGGAGGACTACAAGGAGTGTAGAAGGAATCTTAAGAAAGAAATTAGAAAGGCCAAAAAAAGGCATGAAGAGGCTTTGGCTGACAGAGTAAAAATAAATCCAAAGGGTTTCTATAAGTACATTAAAAGTAAAAGATTAGTGAGAGATAAAATTGGACCCCTTGTAGATAGCGAGGGTAGGCTGAGTGAGAAGTCTGAGGAAATGGGGGAAATTTTGAATGATTTCTTTGCCTCGGTATTCACTAGGGAAAAAAATGTTGAACCAGTTGAAGTAAAGAAAAATAGTGGGGAGGTCATGAAGCATATAAGGATAACCGAGGAGGTAGTGATGGCTGTGTTAAAAAAGATAAAGGTGGAAAAATCTCCCGGACCGGCAAAATATTCCCTAGGACACTCAGGGAGGCTAGTGGACAGATAGTGGGGCCATTAACAGAGATATTTAGAATGTCACTGGCCACAGGGGTGGTGCCAAAGGATTGGAGGGTGGCGCATGTGGTTCCTCTGTTTAAGAAAGGGTCCAAATGCAAACCTGGGAATTATAGGCCTGTAAGTCTGACGTCTGTGGTGGGCAAGTTGATGGAAAGTGTTCAGAGGGATGCTATTTACAAATTTTTGGAGGTACAGGGATTGATAGGGAGTAATCAGCATGGTTTTGTCAGGGGTAGATCATGCTTGACAAACCTGATTGAGTTCTTTAAGGGGGTTACAAAAAAGGTTGATGAAGGGAAAGCTGTGGATGTTGTCTATTTGGACTTTAGTAAAGCTTTTGACAAAGTTCCCCACAGGAGTTTAGGAAAAAAGGTGGAGGCATTGGGTATAAATAAAGAGGTAGTGAAATGGATTCAGCAGTGGTTGGATGGGAGGTGTCATAGAGTAGTAGTAGAAAATTGTTTGTCCAATTGGAGTCCTGTGACTAGTGGAGTTCCTCAGGGTTCGGTCCTGGGTCCACTATTATTTGTTATATATATTAACGATCTGGATGTAGGGGTGGAGAATTGGATAAGCAAGTTTGCGGATGACACAAAGATTGGTGGTGTTTTGCACAGTGAGGTAGATTACCGTAGATTTAAAGGTGATTTAGGAAGGCTGGAGGTGTGGGCTGAGAAATGGCTGATGGAATTTAATACAGATAAATGTGAGGTGCTACATTTTGGAAAGGCAAATTTAAATAGGTCATATACATTGAATGGTAGACAATTGAGGAGTGTAGAGCAACAAAGGGATTTAGGAGTTATGGTAAATAGTACCCTCAAGGCTGATACTCAGGTAGATGGTGTGGTGAAGAAGGCATTTGGAATGTTGGCCTTCATAAATCGGAGTATTGAAGGGAGGTTATGATGAAATTGTACAAGGCATTGGTGAGGCCAAATTTGGAGTACTGTGTACAGTTTTGGTCACCAAATTATAGGAAAGATATAAACAAAATAGAGAGAGTGCAGAGAAGGTTCACAAGAATGTTGACAGGATTTCAGGGTCTGAGTTACAGGGAAAGGTTGCGCAGACTAGGGCTTTTTTCTCTGGAGTGTAGAAGATTGAGAGGGGACTTGATAGAGGTGTTTAAGATTTTAAAAGGGACAGACAGAGTAAATGTGGATAGGCTTTTTCAATTAAGAAAGGGGGAGATTCAAACTAGAGGACATGGTTTAAGATTGAAAGGGGAAAATTATAAGGGGAACATGAGGGGAAATTTCTTTATGTAGAGGGTGGTGGGGATGTGGAATGAGCTTCCGGCAGACGTGGTTGAGGCGGGATCATTGGTTACATTTAAGGAAAGACTGGATCGTTACATGGATAGGAGGGGACTAGAGGGGTATGGACCGGGTGCTGGTCAGTGGGACTAGGAGGGTGGGGATTTGTTACGGCATGGACTAGTAGGGCCGAACTGGCCTGTTCTGTGCTGTAAGTGGTTATATGGTTATATGGTTATATGGTGTTTGCTACTCCTGCCCTGGGACACAGGTGCTGGCTGTCCACCCTGTCTATGCCTCTCATAATCTTGTAGACCTTTATTAAGTCTCCTCTCATTATTCTTTGCTCCAAAGAGAAAAGTCCCAGCTCTGCTAACCTTGCCTCATAAGACTCATTCTCCAATCTAGGCAATATCCTGGTAAATCTCCTCTCCATAGCTTCCACATCCTTCCTGTAATGAGGCAACCAGAACTTAACAAAATATTCTGTGTGGTCTCACCAATGTTTTATGGAGCTGCAACGTTACCCCTCAACTCTTGAACTCAATCCCTCTACTAATGAAGGCCAGTGTACCATAAGGCTTCTGCAGCAACCTTGAGAGATCTAGGATTTGGACCAACATTCTCTATTAAGAATCCTTATGCGCTCCAAGTTCGACCCAACACTCATCAGCTCACACTTATCCGGATTGAATTCTATCTGCCTAACTCTGCATCCTGTCTATATCCTGTTGTAACCTACGGCAATTTTCAACACTATCCACAACACTCCCAACCTTTGTATCTGAGTAAAAGATGCTGGCTGTCCACTCTATCTATGCCTCTCATAGTCTTGCAGATGTCTGTGGGGGATGGGGGGAGGGGGGAGGGAAGGAATTGTTGAGTTTCGGGTCAAGACCCTGAATCAAGACTAAAAGTGGGGAAATAGTTAGTACAGAATGGTGATGGGGAGGGGTGAGAAAAGCACCAGGGCCTTCCAGTCCGCGAGCCTGTCCCACACAAATACCCTAATTAAACAACTCCGTATGTTTTGAAAAGTTGGAGGAAACCAGAACACATGGAGGAAACACGGGGAGAATGTACAAACCATCATAAGACATAGAGGCAGAAATAAGTTATTCAGTCCTTCGAGCCTGCCCCACCATTTAATCAGAGGCTAGTGCCACGCTATTACAATGCCAGTGACCCATGTTCAAATCCGGCGCTGTCTGTAAGGAGTTTGCACATTCTCCCTGCGTCCATGTGGGCTTCCTCTGGGGGCTTCAGCTTCCTCCCATCCTTCATAAATGTACAGGGATTGTAGGTCAATTAGGTGTATTTTGGCAGCACAGGCTCATGGGCCGGAAGGTCCAGTTTTCATGCTATACGTCTACATTTAAGTTTAAAAGTGGACGATTTTGTAGGTCCTTCCATCCCTGATGTAATGATCACTCCTCCCCAACTCAGAAGATTCTTCCTTCAAGTCCACATGACCAGACTCATGGCATCAGGTATTAGAAGCAGGATTTGAGACGGTGCTGAGGCTCCCAGAAGGCCTCAGGCGCTGAAGGCCTCCAGATTGTGTCGGAGCTTTGGATCTGGAGTTCGGGTGGCCGATGGTTTGAACAGGGATGCAGAGCGCTGGAGTGAATTCATGGACACCCAGCGTCTCTGAAGGGACTCTCTTTTGCTTCTGTTTCTCCTATTGTGACGGCTGCCAGGCAATGCTTATGGGTGACTCTTCACTTGCTTTAAATATAAATTTTAAATTTTAATAAAATTATAAATTTAGTCAAACATACAGCCCTTTCGGCCTATTACTGTGCAGCCCAATTACATCCAAATGATCTACAACCCTGGTACATTTTTGAAGGGTGGGAGGAAACCAGAAAACTCACACAGATATGGGGAGAATGCACAAACTCTTTACAGACAGCATGGGATTCACAGCCCGGTCCCAGTTGCGGGCGCTGTTACAGCGTTGTTCTAACCGCTATGCACCCTGGGCCACTCTTTATGGCAGACAGAAGTTGAGGCATATCACGTACATGACATTTTTAATGTGTTATTACGTTCTAATAAAAGAAATCTTGAACACTTTAACCTAACCTTGAGGTTGTCACTCCAGTGCCATGTTAAGGAGGTGCTGCACTGTCTTTCCAATGAGTTTTTAAACTAAAGCTTCATCTCTTCCATTGGGGTTAAAAAGAAGCTCCTTGGCCCCAATACATCAGAAGGATTCTCCCTGGTGTCCACATCCTTAATTAGCCCAAACTCGTTATGATTAAAATAGATTAAATGATTTACCTCAATGTTGCCTGGGGAAGTTTACAGTACAAAATTCGGCAATTGCATTTCTGACATTACAAGAGGGATATTTCTTCAAAAATAAACTTAATTGGCTGTAAAACACTTTGCAACATTCTGAGATTACTGGTGTAATGCAAATACAACTTTCCCCCCCTTCTCTTTACACCAAACTATGGATCACCGAGAAAACAGCAACTCATGATGGCTGCTCTTCGTCGACTACAGCTCAGCTTTCAACACCCTGGGTATCGGCACCTCCCTCTGCAACAGAAGGCCACAGTCAGTATGAATTGGAAACAACATCTCCTCTTATTGAAGATCAACACAGTCACGCCTCAAGGATATGTGCTTAGCCCATTGCTCTACTCACTCTACATCAGTGGCTCTCATCCCTTTTCTTTCCTCTCGCATACCACTTTAAGTATTCCCTATGCCATCAGTGCTCTGTGATTAGAAAGGGATTGCTTAAGGTGGGATATGGGTAGAAAGAAAAAGTTTCAAAACCAGTTTTAGTCATTCCTAATTGACTCGTTCTGTGCACGGTTTCATAATGCCAAAGGAAATGGGACAATGACAATTTTTCTCCAGCAAAATATTTCACTAACAATTGGGTCTAGAGCAGTGATTCTCAACCTTCCCTTTCCACTCACATCCCACCTTCAGCAATCCCTTACTAATCACAGAGCACCGATGGCTTTAGAGATTACTTCAAGTGGTATGTAAGTGGGAGAAAAAGGTTGAGAATCACTACTCTACATCCATGACTTTGTGGCCAGACAAAATTCCAATGCTATCTACAAATTTGAAGATTACACCACAGTTGTCAGCAGAATCACAGACGACAATGAGTAAGTGTACAGGAGGGAGATAGGTCAGCTTGTTGAATGGTGTAATGACAACAACCTTCCACTCAATGTCAACAAAACCAAGGAGATGATTGTGGATTGTGGTCAGGAGAACACGATTCAGTCTTCATCGAGGGTTCAGTAGTGGAGAGGGTTTGAGAACTTCAAATTCCTGCGTGTCAACATCTCCAACGATCTATCCTAGTGGCTCCAACCTGATGCAATTACAAAGAAGGCTCGCCAGTGACTATACTAGTTTGAGGTGATTCGGTAGGTCACCGAAGGCTCTCGAAAACCTCGACACGGAGGGCATTCTTCTGGTTGCATCTCTGTCTGGTGCAGAGGTGCCGACGCTCAAAACAAGAAAAAACTCCAGAGAGTGGTTAACTTGGCCTGTTACATCACAGACACCAGTCTTCACTCCTTCGAGGACACCACCCAGGCCATGCCCTCTTCACTCTGCTACCATCGGGAAAAGGTACAGAAGTCTTGAAGACAAGCCCTCAGCGGCACAAGGACAGCTTCTTCCCCTCTGCCATCAGATTCCTGAATGAACAATGAACCAGAAACAGCCTCACTTTTACAAAATTAATAAAATAGTGCCAGAGAAAGTAAGGTTTGCACTGTGAATTTTGTGACATGTTCATGACAATAAATTCTGATTTTGGACCATTTTGTGCTGTTACTGAACTGGAACACATTTACAGGAAGGGTTATTTTCCATTTCATCTAGACGGTCGTTACTGTTCCACTGGATGGAAGGAGAGATGATATTTCATGTAATCTCAGCACTGAAAAACCGTAACACAGAAATCATACTAGCCAGTTGTGACTACATGATCACTGGGCCACATACTGAATGTGTGTTTCTGTGGTTGGAAGTTGCTTCATATTTATTCATGAATTTTTACAAAATAAATTAATTCCCATAGCTGTGATATTACAGTGAATTTTTTTTTACATGCAAATGAAAATTTTCCAAACTGTTTTCATTAACACTAAACGTTAGATTTTTAAAAATATTTTCGTAATGACTATGCAATCATTTAGTTGAAAATATAAAATGTATCTGAGGCCTGCAGGGAAAAATTGTTTTCCTGCCTGTGAATTTGATCTTCTTGGCTCTGCATAGGGAAAAGTAATTGGTCATCAAGGTACAGGTGCAACATCAGGTAGATCTCCAGCAGTGGTTTGTTAAGCCTCTTCAGATCAGGGAGAACATGGGCTCAAAGCAGAATAAAGTTCCAGGGAAAGCACTTACTACAGATTTGCTCATTCTGTTCAATTCCAGTTTTGGGACATTGCAGTTTGATGCAGATTGCTCAGTCCTCTGCATGGAATCACTTCCAGGTCAGTCACTGGATAAGGTAGGGTGAAAATCATTGCACTAAAAACACAGTAAATGCGAGGGAACTCAGCTGGTCTCGCTGCGTCAATAGGAAGTAAAGATTTATTACCGACGTTTCGGGCCTCAGCCTTTCCTCAGTAAAACCCCTGGTATCCGGGGTTGGTAGATGCCGGATAAGTGAACTTTCCATTTGCTTGAGATTTGTGTATTGCATGATTGGCAAACCAATGGCAAAGCGTGCCGTATTTTTTAACTTTTTTTGCCAGTTGCTTGAATTCTGGATAACACGGGTTTTACTATATAAGCAAGACGCAGGCAGGGATCTCAATAAATGCTGAGAGAGAAAGGTGGAAAGATGAGAGGGGGATGGGTCCAGAACAACAAATAAAATGGATATGATGAGAGATCTTGAGGAAAGAATTGATTTTGGCTCTGTGAAAGGAGTCAGAGAGAGAAGGGGAAGAGAGAGAGACTGACAGACAGGCAGAGGCAGACAGAACTAGAGGAAAGGAGGAAGGGGGACAAAGATTGGTGGGGGTGTGCGTTTAACAGAAACCGGGGAAGTCAGTTAGTGCCATCCATTTGGAGGGTCCCCAGGTGGAAGATGAGGTGTTGTTCCTCCTATTTGCAGGTGGCCTCAGTCTGGCCATGCACAAGACCATGGGCTGATGAGTCAGCAAGGGAAATAGAGTAGGGAATTGAAATGGGTGGCCATTTGGAGATCCACGCTATTGCGGCAGACAGAGCTCAAAGAAGTGATCTCCCAGTCTGCGTCCATGAAGACTTTTTGTTTAGACATACAGCACAGCAACAAGCCCTACCAGCCCATGAGCCCATGTCACCCAATTGACCTAGTATGTTTTTGAAGGGTGGGAGGAAACCAGAGACCCTGGGAAAATAAAACCCATGAAGACACAGGGAGAACATGCACACTCCTTATGGACAGCCCTGGATTCGATCTCCCAATGAACCCCATTGGCTGGCATGGTAACAGCATTGTACTTACTTTGAAGCCAGTGGTTTTCAATCTTTTTCTTTCCACTCATTTCCCACTTTAATTAATCCCTATGCCATTGGTGCTCTGTGATTAGTAAGGGATTATTAAGGTGGGATGTGGGTGGGAAGGGAAGGTGGAGAATCACTGCTCTCGACCCAATTGTTACTGAAATATTTTGCTTGAGAAAATTTGTCATTGGCCCATTTCTTTTGGGGTTATGAAACTGTGCACATAATGAGTTAATTAGGGTCAATTAAAATATTGTTTTTCAAACTTTTTCTTTCCACCCACATCCCACCTTAAGCAACCTCTTACTAATCACAGGGCATCTATGGCATAGGGAATACTTAAAGTGGGATGTGAGTGGAAAGAAAAAGTTTGAAAACCACATCTCTAAGCTAACCCTACCTCCCATGCAATTAGTAATTGCAAAATAGGAATCCTCCAGAATAAAGTGAATGATTTGATGGAAGCTTTGTGGTTCAGAGAAGGCATTCTGGACAAGGAATCCAGCATCTTAATGTTAAAGCATAATGCTGCCCTAGTGTGTCATTTTACACAGCATGCCCACATCACAGAAACAAAAGAGGCGTCACTTGTAACAGAACAGCTAGTCACATCCCTTTCCCGGCCTGCCGGCTTCCCTTTTTTACAGATGTCGATTCATTACTGTGACTACCTCTGCTGCCAGTTTAAAGGTGGGACCACAATGACCCCTCCTCCCCCCCATTCTGTGTTCATACCTTTTATACAGAGCGGTGTGGCGCAATATTCCCGCCTTGAAGAAGCTGTGTTAAAGGGGGTATAGATATGAAACTGCGCATTGGGGAAGGGTGAAAGGTGAAATGTTTAAGGGGAACTTTTGAGAGAATTTCTTTGCTCAGAACATGGTGAGAGTGTGTAACGAACTGCCAATGGAGGTGGTTGATTTCAACATTTACGAGAGATTAGATAAATATATGCATCGATGGATGGAAGGCATATGGAAGGATATGGTCCAGATGCAGGTTGGTGGAACTAGGTGAAAAAATCGTTTGAAACATGAAAGTTTGCAAACGCTGTAATTGTAGTGAAAACACACAGAAATGCTGGAGGAACTCAGTCAGTCTTTCAGTGACCACAGGAGGTGAAAGTATATTAACCAATGTTTCGGGCCTGAGCCCTTCTTCAAGGAATAAGCAAAGAACAGGAAGGCGCATGAATAAGTACTGAAGATTGGCTGGGGGAGGGGTAGCAGCAGGGTGTGCAGATGGGGAACTGTGAGAGGGACTCCCACAGAACTCCCTTCAAAGAGAGGTGGAGAACTTCCTCAGGGTAGACATCCCTTGAAGAGGTTCCACAGTGGAGCAACTGAATGGAATGAAACACAAAAGTCTCTAGATGTTGTGCTAGATGGGCTGAAGGGCCTGTTCTGTGCTATAGCATTCCAAAGTTCTATATTTGAAGGACAAATCATATGAGGGGAGAGAAAGGGGAGAGGGGTCTGAGACACTTGAGGTGACAACCCGAGTATCGAGGATGAAAAGACTATGAGCCCTGTTGGAGTGAGTTTGGAAGGAAGGATGTGGATGCTATTGAGAGGGTGCAGAGATTTACAAGGATGCTGTCTGAATCGAAGAGCATGCCTTATGAGAGGTTGAGTAAACTTTATCTTTTTCTCCTTGGAGCAAGGAAGGGTGAGGTGGTGACCTGATAGTGGTCCACAAGATGATGAAAGGCATTGATTGTGTGGACGGCCGGAGGTTTTACCTCCAGGGATTGAAACACCTAATACGACGGGGCATAGTTTTAAGAACTATGTGTATGTTTTTCATGCAGAGAATGGTGTGTGCTCAGAAAATGCTATTGGCAATGGTGGTGGAGAGAGGGACAAGTGGATCTTTGCCTATCTAGGTACATCGGAATGAGAAAAATTAAAGATTGTGCAGTAGGGAAATTCTTGGCAGTTGCCAGGGTAAGTTACTAGGTCAGCGCAACACTGTGGGCCAAAGGGCATGTTCTGTGCTGTATATTTCTATGTTCTATGTTCTCTATTTGATAAGGGTACCACACAGAAACTTATGTGAAATAATACATTTACGCTGAGGAAAAATAAGAGTTGGAGGTAACATGCTGACAGGGATAGATGATGATTAAATGAGAGAAAGAGAGAACTTGGTCAAGGAACAAACTGGAGTTCAGCAGGTGAGGCAGTATCTGTGGAGTGAAAGAAATAATCAAAGTTTTGGGTGAAGACCCTGCATCAGGACAATGACCATCTCTTTCTGCCACAGATATACCTGATCCACTGAGTTCGTCCAGCAGCTGGCTTTATTTTCTCCCGAGACCATTTCCCGCAGCCTCTCGTCTCTCCAGAAAGAGATGGGTCTGTTCTTCATTAACAGAAGGTAACAATTGGATTGCTGTAGAATTTGGCGCTGGATTCTCAACTAGTTAAATTCCACACTTCATGAAGTGGATGAAAGGATAGGACACGCCAATTCCAAGATCGCTGATGCTGAAAAGCCAAGTGGGGAAACAAGTTGTGAGAAAAATGCAAGGAGTCATTGTCCTGATGCAGGTTAAGGAAGGATAAGGGGGAGATCAATGGAATATAATGTGAGATATTGCAACGTTATTCACTTCAGTGGAAAAATAACTTGAAATAATATGTTTACGCTGAGGAAAAATAGTAAACAATGCAGTACCATGGAATTAAGGAGTGTTGGTCCATAAACACTGTAATTAACAAGCAGTTACTCGAATGAGTTCTCTGATCATGGACTGTTCCGATGGCACTAAAGGATTATCTGGGTCGTTTACTGCATCCGGCGCTCCCAATACGGCCTCCTCTGCATCGGGGAGATGGGTCACAGACTGACAGATCACTTTGCTGAGCACATTGCAACAGCACCGTCCTCCCAATGTCCTTCAATTCCACACTGCATGGCCTCATCTACTACCAAGTAGAGGCTACCTGAGAATTGGAGGAACGATAACATATCTGGCAGTCACCAACCAGATGGTGGCAATATTGACTTCTCCAATTTCAATTAACCTGCTCCCCTGATCTCTCTCTTTTACCTCATCTCTCCTCCTGCTTCCTACCCCCTTCCCTTCCTTCTCCCATCAGAGAGCCATCTTTCTTGGCCTTCTCCCCTTATTATTTCTCAGGTTCTTTCTCTTCTACTGAGTTTCTCCAGCACTCGTGTCTGCAGATTTTCTCGTTTACCACTATCGCAAGTGACCTTTAATTGCACAAAGGTTGCTGTGAATATTTATAATCTGTCTTATCTTTTTATTGCCTTTTTTATTTCAATTAAGTCTACAATTTTTTTCACAACTACCTGTTTGATTGCAGCAAGTAAGAATTTCAGTAGATATATACATTGTACAATGTGTGTGACAATAAACTCATTATCAGTTGAAGCAAGCAATAGAAGGTCACTTTTAAAGAATATGGACATCAGAGAGTCTTAAATAAAAGCAGAGAAACCTGCAAAATCTTTGAGCAGTTCACGACTGAGATCCAACCTGACTTGCACGACATCCCTGCTTCTATTTCAAATTTCCAGCCCCTCCAGCATTTTATAGGAAGTCTTACTGAGGTTCAGTATGGACTTTCACTGCTGTACATGGCCACACAGAATGTAGTTCTACGTTTCCATAATCTCACTTTGGTGTACCAAAGACTCTTGCTAATTTCTGCCGGTGTTCCATGGGAGTGTATTCTGACTGGTTGCATCAACAGTCTGGAGGTACCAATGCTCAGGACAGGAAAAAGGTACAGAGAGTTGCAAACTCTGCCAATACTGAAACAGGCTCCATTAAGGATATTATTAAGAGGTGATGTTTTAAAAAAAACCAGCTTCTATCATCAAGGACCCTCACCACCCAGGCCATGACCTCTTCACACTGTTACCATTTGGAAGGAGGTGCAGGAGCCTGAAGATGAGCACTCAGCGGCACAAGGACAGATTCTTCCCCTCCACCATCAGATTCCTGAATAGGAACTGCCTCACTTTTTCTCTTTTTTTGTATGAATTATTTTTTAATCTTGTATTTACAGAATTGTAATTTTTCATCTTGTTCTGTGCAATACCCCTGCCACAAAGCAACAAATTTCATGACACATGTTCACGAGAATAAGTAAAATCACCATTCTGGAGAAACTTAGCAGGTCAGACAGTCTACTTCATATAGCAAAGATAAAGATAAATCGACATTTCAGGCTTGACCCCCAAGGTTCGTGTGCTTGCCTACATTTCCCCATACCTTGTTGAAGGGATCAAGTCTGAAACATTGGTTTGGTCACACCCTTCAAAACGTACCAGGGGTTATAGGTAAATTGGGTGGCATGGGCTTGTGGGCCAAAAGGGCCTGTTGCTGTGCTGTATGTCTAAATTTAAAATCGAAACAAATCCCTAGTAAATTAACATGGCTATCCTGTGGCTACAGGAAACACAGACCACTCCACTATCAGCCAACTTGGATATAAATTTTCAGCCTTGGTTAATGGTCTTTAAGCGGATTACACGTGCCTGAGTGATTTACTTTCTCTTTCCCATGGAATCTGAGCCTCTCATTGCTGGGTTAAAAGAGTGAATTTGCTCTAAGCAAAACAATCGTTTACTTGCAACATATTTTCTTATCTGCATAATCCATTCCGATACAGTGTCAAATTAGCATGTTAATGTTGAAATCCTGTTAACTTGTACAGTCAGAATGCCAGGCAGATAATTCATGTGTTGTCAGTAACACATTAGAGTAGGCTGCTGTAATTTCTGGACGGTAGTCTCAATCTAATATTTGCCAAATGGTTAATAATTCAAATTTAGTTCTTGCAAAAAAAAATAAGTGGCTGACTTCTTGCCTTTGGGTAAATTAAACTCACTTCATCCAATGTTTTTCCCTGGGTTAATAACTAATGCTCCATCTGGATAGGAGTGCATTAGTTAGTATGTGGTTCATCTGTCTTTGGATAGAAGCATGCTTGTGTGAACAATCCTGACAATTAACAGGTTTTGTCCTCATTCTGTGAAATAAATAAATGTGTGCGCATATGTGTATATACTTTTCTTTGGCTTGGCTTCGCGGACGAAGATTTATGGATACTGTACACCTGGAATATTTACCGTACATCTACGTGCGCGCATGTGTGAGAAAGAGAGAGACACACACATATACTCCAGACTGATCCACAGGTAAACTACAGTTTGAACACCAGTATTAAACCAGTCCCGGAAAACAGGGTCACATACACTTGTTGGTAGTCCCCGAAAACGGAGACATGGAGTCAAAGGGTTAATAAGCAGCATGTGTCTGAAAGGTGTTTCCAGCTGGTGTGGCTGGGTCAGAGCGTCACAGCATGGAAATAGGTCGTTTGGCACACCAGCCCCCGTGTGGCCATCAAAGTTCAGATTTATTGTTAGAGACATGACATCGCATATAATCCTGAGATTCTTTTTTCCCTCTGTGGGCCAGGCAGAATTTCTACTTATATGTAGTGCAAAAAAATTTTACTCAAGGAGAGATAGACATACAAAAGAGAGAAATATAAACAAAGAAGAGAGATAGACATACAAAAGAGAGAAATATAAACAAAGAGAGAAAAGTAAACAAACTGTGTGCAATACAGAAAATGGACATTCAATAATAAGTAATGTGCAAAGTAAAACTCTTAAATGAGTATGTTTGAGTTTGTTGTTGAGGAGTCTGATGGTGGAAAGTAGCAATTGTTCCATTCAAATGATTCCTATATTAATTACAGACATAAAAGAGACTGCATATTAATTCAATTTTCTCATGAACTTCCAAGATGCTCTATCACTCACCAATGCACCTGGGGTCAATTGTACAGTGGCCAATTAACCTACCAACCCAAACGCCTTTTTGATGTGGCACATGGGTGAAACCATGCAGGGCGGCACAGTTAGTGTAATGTTATTGCAGTACCAGTGACCTGGGTTTG
This sequence comes from Narcine bancroftii, assembly GCF_036971445.1. Taxonomy (NCBI): domain Eukaryota; kingdom Metazoa; phylum Chordata; class Chondrichthyes; order Torpediniformes; family Narcinidae; genus Narcine; species Narcine bancroftii. The sequence continues at coordinate 112,051,377 of NC_091470.1, forward strand.
AATCCGGCTCTCTCTATAAGTATGTCCTCCCCTATGTCGGCGTAGGCTTTCCCCGGGAGCACCGGTTCCCTCCCAGCCTCCAAAGATTTACGGGGTTGTAGGTTCATTTGGGTGTAATTGGTCGACATGGGTTTAACTGGCTGGAATGGGCTTTTATTGAGCTGTAAATAAAATTTAAGTGTTTTAAAAAAAAACAGTCGGTCGCAGGGAGATTCCATAAGTATAGTACCAGATTCGAGGATTGAACCTGGGTCTCTGGGCATGGTGAGGTACCAGTTCTTTTTGACATACAGCACAGTAACAGGCCCTTCTGACCAATGAGCTGATGTTGCCCAAGTATACCCAATTACCCTACAAACCTGTACATTTTGGGAGGGTGGAAGGAAACCCATTCAGGGCATGGGGAGAATTACAGACAACACCAGATTCGAACCTGGATTGCTGGTCCTATAATAGTGCTGGGCTAATCAGGATGCTAATGTGTTGATTTTCTTGCACCATCAATGCTTGAATCCTGACCATCCTGTGTTCTCAATGTGAGGTCGTACTCTCTGGGCAACCAACCTGACCATTGCTGCTCAAGGAATGTTGACAGGACAAGGCTCTCCTCATGGAAACCAATATCATGAATTAATCCAAGTTAATTCTATTTTTGTTACGTGATTACAATCGAAAGGAGTTTGACAGGAAAGGCTCAATGGGATTTCCATTTCCATCACAAGGGTGGATGAAGTTAAAATTCAGTTTACAGTTCCAGTCCACAGCCTGAACTTGGAATTCCAGTCACTTTTGCTAACCTTTCTCTTGTCATGAGTGCCAGATGTCCATTGGGTGCCAGCAAGCATCTCCTTGGTGTCAGAATATTTTGGGTTCAAGTCCTACTCTCCTGAGATATCAGGCATTGAGATCTGGGAAGACTTCCCAGTGCTGTACTGAGGGAGTGCTGTTCCACTGTAAGTGGTTGAAAGGCGTACAAAACCAAAGAGGACCCCTTTTGCACAGCACGCAGTATCTTTCAGCTGCTTCTGTTGGGGAAGAGAAACCAGTGTATCAGAGCCAGCACCACCAGGCTGAGGAACAGCCTCTTCCCACGGGAGTTGAGAATGCTGAACGACCAAAGGAACTGCTCACACTAACCATCCAAGGGTCTCATATTGGCTCAATAATATTTATTTATTTGTATATATGAATACGTCCTGCATATTTAATTTTTGTCTATGTATGTGGCATGGGTAGTGTAGTGGTTTGCACAACGGTGTTACAGTGCCAGTGATCAGGACTTGGGTTCGAATCCGGCACTGTCTGTAAGGAATATGTATGTATGTTCTCCATCTGTCTGCTTTAGTTTCCTCCCTCCCTTAAAAACATACTGGGGGTGTAGGTCAATTGGGTGGCATGGGCTCGTGGGCCAGAAAGGCCGGTTAACGTGCTGTATGTCTAAAAAATAAATGTGCATTATGTCTGACGACACTGGACTTTTTCAAAAGGTTTTCTTCTTGAAAAAAAGTGATGGATTAAGATAGACAACATCAAGCTAAACATAACGATAATTTCAGATTTGCTGTATGTACCACGTATGAATATGGATAAAATCAAATTAACTTTTATTGAATTTAGCCTGTTTAATTACAATAAATGACGCTGACACGTTGTGTTAGTTCACCCTATGGTCTCTGCCCAAAGCACAGTTAGCGAAGCGGTTAGCACAACACTATTACAGCGCCAGCGACACTGATTCGAATCCAATGCTGCCTGTAAGGAGTTTGTATGTTCTCCCTGTGTCTGCGTGGGATTTATCCGGGCGCTCTGGTTCACACGCTTCAAAACAATCAAGAGCAATTGGGCGGCACGGGACCGTAGGCCGGAAAGGCCTATTATCCTGCTGACTTTAAAACTGCATTCATTTTACCTTGAACATCAGTTACCTGGGGACAGATCTGGGGAATTCTTCCCCCATTCTCTGTTTTCTATAAACACTCTGCTTGAATCTTACTGTACATCTTCAAACAAACCTCTCGTTGTCCGATCCAAAAACACCAGATCAACTTCCATTAATTTTGTTGGGAACCGCGCAGGGACATTATCCTACGCTTTAGAAAAGGTACAGTATGAATGCAGTACACAAAAGTGCTGGTAGAACTCAGCAAGTAATGCAGCATCCCTGGAAAGCAACAGACAGTTGGCGTTTCAGGCCTCAAGACTTTATCGGGAATATAAATGCAAGTTGTGGTTGATCAAATCTGGAACTCGGTACATGTCCAAGCAGAATAAACTCTGCAGAAGGCAGAGAGGAAAGAAGAGAAGATGTGTCTGGAGGATGTTGTTTCTGGGAGAAATTGGAGAGGATAATATGTTGGATGTGGAGGCTGGTGGGGTGGCAGGTGAGGACAAGGAGAATCCTGTCTTGTTGCATCTCGGGGCAGAGGGGACCAGGGAAATGGAGGAGATGCAGGTAAGGACTGATGAGAGGGGAAGCCACGTCTTTTGAAGAAAGAGGACATCTCCAATGTGATGGAATGGAAGGTCTTACCCTGGGAAAAGATGAATTAAGAGAAAGGAATAGAATCCTTACAAGGAGTCAGGATGTGAAGAGATGTAGTCGACATAACTATGGAAGTAGGTGGGTTTGTAAAAAATGTCTGTCGTGGGTTTTATCTCCTGAAATGGAGACAGAGAAATAGAAAAAGGGGAGAGTATTTCCAGAGATGGACCAAACGAACATGAGGTCAGGGTGAAAATTAGTAGAAAAGGAGATAAAGTTGATGAGCTCATCATGGGTGCATGAGGCAGTATCAATTTGGTTGTCAAGGTAGCGTAGAAAGAGATGAGGTGCCTTGCATAGAGGAATGTTCCCTTTAATTTTTAGTAGTCAGTTTGCACAAAAAATCTTAGGTTGTGCATTTTTTTTTCCCCTCTGGGGCAACAGTACTGAATGCTTGTGCAAATGTAAACTTGAAATTGTTTCAAGATAAATTTTGGCACAGCCTATCCCTCATGGCTAATGTAATACAAGTATGATTGTAATCTATGAAGTAGTATATTTAGTTAAGATTTTATTCTATACTAATCTATAAGTACTATTATCAATTACTACGTTATTTTAAATAACTAAGCTTTTGTGTGCACATTAATTTCTGTTGTATGATGGTTGCAAAAAGTGGGTGCACGTGCACATGTGCACAGCTTAGAGGGATCAGTGGTTGCAGCGTGGATTGGTCCACTTAGCCAGCAAAAAGGCAGGCATAGCTGGGGCCAATGCAGGTACCCACATGACTTGGAGAAAATGGGATGAGTCAAAGGCGATGTTTTCTGGTTTTCATTAGCCTCCTCCTCTCTTTCCCTATCCCTCTGTCTTCTTTCCTCCTACTCCCCACACCCCTTGCCCCCCCTGTCTCCATTCAACAAGCTTTCCCTTCCACCCATCACTTCTCAGCTGTTTTACTCTTCTGCCCTCTCACCCATATCCACCTACGACATCTAACCTGCTGGCCAATTCTCCTCCCCCCTGCATCTTCTTCCCTCCTCCCCTCACCTTCTTATTCAGGTGCCCGTCTGATTTTTGTTCGCACTTTGATGAAGGTCCCAGGCCTAAAAACGTTGATTATATATCTGTGTCTCCTGTGGATGCCGTGTGACCTGCTGAGTTTCTCCAGCATTTTTATGCATTAAACTACAATCATAGCATCACCAGACTTTCTTGGTGAATTCTTTCTGATGAAAACCTCTCCTCCTGAAATGTTTCACTCTCTACAGATTCTATTTCCAGCATTTTAAATTCCAATTTTACTTGGTTGCTTGAATTTAAATTCTTCAGCTGCCATGGTGGGATTTTAATTCACATCTCTGCATCAATAGTCCAGAACGCTGGCTGGCTGATTACTCAGTATGGTATTGCAATTGCAGAGGGCCACGTTGAGACAGCACATAAAGTTCTGGTTGGCTAGTTTAATGGATTCACAAGGTTGCTGTTTTCAACTGGGGTGGACTGATCTGTGCTCTCTAGAGTTTTCTCGAAAAAGTTCTTTAAGGGTTGGATGGAGGGAAGTTGTTTCCCGTGAATGAGGAGACGAGACCTGGGGGGAGGAGGGACAGAATTTGAAAATAAGGGGCCAGGGTGTGATGAAGAGAAGCTTCACTCAATGGCACAAAAGCAGCTTCTTCCCCTCTGCCATCAGATTTCTGAATGGACCATGAACCACAGACATGAACACACTTTCTCTTCTTCTGCACTACAACCAATAGAACCACAGTAAATGGCCCTTCAAGTCTGTGCGGAACAGTTATCCTGCCTGGTCCCACTGACCTGCACCCAGTCCAGAACCCTTCATGCACCTCCCATCCATATACCTGTCCAAATTCACTGCTTCAACTGCCGACATGTTCCACACCTCCACCACACTCTGTGGGAAGATGTTCCCCCTCATTTTCCTCCTCAACCTTTCTCCTTTTACCTATCACCAATATCTTCTGGTTTTCATCTCACCAACCCTCAGTGGAAAAATGTACTCCTCATAATTGTAAATACCTCCATCAAATCTCCCCTCATTCTTTGTTAAGGGGAGAATGTGAAAACTCCCTTTACATACGCATCACCAGTGATCAGAATTGAACCTGGGCCACTGGATCTGGGGGACAGTGGGTTGAAATAGCCATGCTCTCTAAGCTCTGAAGAGCCTAAAACTCATTGGGAAATTAATGCACAAGTCAGCTGTCTGATCTATTGATCTTCCAAACACGTGCTCAATTGCCTCGAGGCTGAAGCAGAAGGCTAGTGTACCCAGGATGAGTTCCTTTCACAGAACCAAGCGGAATACTGAGATCATAAATCGTACCCATAAAACCAGTTCGCTTTTGCTTAGGTTCAACATAAATATTCTCCAGCCTGAAGCAAACACCACTGCAGCAATATAACTCCAGACATTAACCACAAAAGGTCTTATGACCGACATAAATATTATTTGAATTTTTCTGTAGTTTAATTGGAAATGGAAAGAGCCATAAATATTCATGAGTTCTTTATGTCAATAATTGCATTGAAAACCCATTACTCTTTCACAAACAATCCAGAGAAACAAAAACTTAATTTGGGATGTCATTCCATTTAAAGGATGTGATGGCTTTTTCACCCTCAATTAGTAGAATGACAGAGAGGCTCATTCTGATTTGTATTTTGAGTCTCAATAGACATCATCATTATTCTCGTCTGATTAGCTCCTGGTTGGGGAGATGGTTTCAAATCAATTCCAAGGCTGGTCAGAGGAACTGCGGTGCTCACTAGTCTTTCCCTGCTGGCTGAAGATGCTTCTTCAGATAGGGATATCATTCCTTGAGGAAGGGCTCGGGCCCAAAAGATCTTTACCTCCTATGGACTCTTGTGAGGCTGGCTGAGTTCCTCCAGCATTTCTGTGTTTTCTCAGCATCTGCAGACTTTCATGTTTCACTGTCTTGAGAGAGGGAAAACGGATTGTCAATCCTGGCTGGCACCCTCCCCAAGTGACCATACTGGATATGTTCCTCACCAAATCAGCTGCTCTCCTGTAATTGGGTATTTTATATATTCCCCTTCCTAGTGAAACCAGGCGCAGAATATCATACAGTAAAATGGAACTTTAAGGCTGCAATTGTGGATCTTCTTTGGATACTTGTAGGGGCTAAAGGTGCGTACTTACCTTGTTAGGTGGTGTCCCGGTGTCCGTAGGCTGTGGGCAGCCCTATTGCTTCCTGTATACATGTGTGACTCTTCAGTTGGAGCATGAGCGGTGGATTCACGTATTGTGGTACGCTTGGCGTGTGTACGGGAGTTGGGGGCGCAAATTCAGGATCTTTAGGGCGCATAGAACAATATGGCAATATCGACGAGGGAGGGTGAGTGAGGCTTGCATGCTTTTTGTTGACCGTTAACACAGACTTTTGTTCTCACGGATTTACTCCTAGGTTATATGGTTATAACAGTTGCATACAGAACTTTACTATGGACCATTACTACAGACATAGTTATCAACGTTTCATGGAATGTTAAAGAAGATCGTTGCAAGATCGTTGTGTGTTAATAACTAAACCATTTGAAACTCATCCGAACTTGTATTGGATTAAATTGAAATGCACTACAAACAACAGCCTCCAAGTGGCTTTTGTGGATAGTTAGTAACTACAATACTTTTATTTCTTCTTTTATTTATATTCTGGATGGTCATATAATATACGTTATAGTCAACCCATTGTGGACGAATGGAAGCAGGAGCTCCATGTTCCTGGCTCCCATTGGTAGATAATGCCTTGCACTGTTACTTCTCTCTTGCACACAATAACCTGCACTTCTGTTGCACAGCCCACACTACCTGCTACACTTACCTGGAAAGCCCACAAAATGGGACCCATGACAATAATGACCCCACAGTCCTGACCCACAGCTCCAGTGACACCCGGGGTCAATGCCGATCACCGGTGATGGGTGAGCGGTGCTTGCACGTCCTTCCACGTGGGGTTCCCCCCACCCGGGAGGCTCTGCTTTCCTCCCACGCCCTCAAGGAGCGCTGGTGGGTAGACGAATTGATGACTGATAGTGCGTGATAGACTCCTGTGGGAATATTGGAAGATTAAAAGGGGATTTGTGTAAGATGAACTAGACGGCTGATGATTAGTGAAGACTCGAGGGGATGGAATAGTGAGGGGGCTGCTCCAGTGGTTGCGTGACCAGTTTCCAATTTTCAACCAGCAACGATGGATCGACGAATGCCTGAATTTGAGTCTGAAGCCCAATATTCCTCAAATGTCAAAACCAAAACAAAGAAGGCAACCTTGATTAAAGGCAAAGGATCGAACAAAGACAACAATTCTTGCTTTGTCAGATTCTATTTTCCCCATTCTGAGGAAACACAGAGTGGATCTGCTCATTACTGAAAAGCTCTTCGATATTCCCTTTGAAACATTCACTCCTTTCACAAAGAAAGACGTGCTTGTGTATGAAATGTTTTCCAGTGGCTGATGTGACTTCCTCTGTAGAAGGGGTTTGGATTAATGAAACTGGAACAGCAAGCATTTAAAGATAGGTTACAGTACTCAGTGTCCTCCGTGAGTTGTCTGCGAGAAGGTGATGTTGAACGGTCCTCTTGAATCTGTAGAAGGTGCTGCTGGTAGGAAGTTTGAGGTTTTAGCAAAAAGAAATGGTTAATGGCTCTTCAAGAGCAGCACAAAGTCAGATGATGGAATGCTGAGCAAACAATGAGAAACTAGATAAGGCCATGGTTAGACCCCATTTGGAATATTGTGTTCATTTCTGGTCACCTCATTTCAGGAAGGATGTGGATGCCGTAGAGATGGAGCAAAGGAGATTTACAAGGATGCTGTCAGGATAAGAGAGCAGGTCTTATGAGGATAGGTTGAGTGAAGTTTGTTTTCTTCTCCTTGGAGCGACAGAGGCTGAGGTGTGACCAGATAGACGTGTACAAGATGATGAGAGGCATGGATCGTGTGGATTTTTCCCAGGGCAGAAATCATGATGTCTGCAGGCTTTCCTGTTTTATTTCATCAGTGAAAGGAAGAATGTGGCCTCCTCATAACTCTAGGGAAAGCCTGGTCGAATGTGTCCAGGCGGAATTTTCTTCAGGTATTCTCAGTAGTACTCTTGATGTCATAAGGTATCTTGTGTCCAGAGCGCCCAGTCTGAATACATGGAAGTGGCTTCAAGAATTCTTTTGCAATGCATGTGGAACAAATACACAACAAGAACTCACTTCCTTGGCCATTATCTCTTGTGGATGCAGTAATGTGAGATGCAGAGGTTTAATCCTTCAACTTCTATTAAAACCAAATGTCTTGAAGTGTAAAATCGCTGGACTAAAAAGCAATGGTTCTGCATCACTGATCTGAAGTCACGAGTTCAAATCTCACCAAGGTTGCTGTGTGAATTAAGTAGAGATGAAATTTGAAAATAAAACTTTTGGCAGAAAACTGGGGCCACAAAACTGACAGGTGAAGCAGCCATTTATAGCACGCATATCTTCCCTTCTACAGAAAGCCTTTCAATAATGTCATTTCATTATAACATCGATGAGAAGGAATGAATAAATAAATGGGCAGACTGATAAATAAATAGTAGATAAATTACCATACCATACTTAGTTATCATTTGGGTTTGAACCGAATGCTGGTCAGTGCCTGCCTCTTAAAATTTTTGCTTTTCAAAAATTTATTCTTTAATTTATCCCTGCTCAATGTGCACCTGTGCTAACCATGACCACAAAACTCAGAGTAAAAGTGTTACATTAGAAACAAAATGAGAAGTGTTAAGGAGATTTGACAATGCATGGCGAGCTGTGGATATCGGAAGAGGCCTCGGTCTGCGACCGACGACTGAATGAGCAATGCATAGTAATGCCAAAAAGATTAAAGCTTAAAGTGTAACTCGGAGTAGAGGCAGCATGGCCATCCACACCACCCCAACGGGATCCCAGTCACCTCCCTCCCCACACCAGCCACAACCACTACGACTGGCGTCATGTATTTTTTAACATACAACTGATCTCTTTCGGAGGAGATAAGCAATTGATGGAGGAATCAGCAATTATCAAACTTACCTTCCGGACTGGTCAATCGCACTGGGACGACCAGGACACCAAAAGTTTGGATCTCGCCGCGCGTTTACACTATGCACCATCAAATGTCCTATTCACGAGCCCGTTGCTGCCAAATGCCTGCAGTTGTACTTAGACTGCAGGCGTTCTGTGAAAATATCAAGGGATCCAGGAGGTAAAATGTCAGAGCAATATTTTACCTCCAGGACCTTTTACACAGACCGCGTTCCAGAATTTTGGGAACGATTTGCTGGAACACAGCGGTGGTGTAAAAAAAACATAACTGACTCACCAACACTGATTAAATCATTTTTATTTGTTTTTAATTATCTTTCTTAAATTTCTGTAGGGCACACATTTATTTCAACAATTGTTATTAGAAATGTTTTGTTTCATTATTTAGAAGTTTGGTGATTTTTTTTGAGAGCAGAAATAAACCGTAGGAACCTAACTCTTGTTTTTAATCATTGAGCTGATGGTAAAATTGGTTTTGTTTAATATCGTTTCACTTAAAGTAGCACTTTCCAAGAACGTATCAACAACATTAAGTGAAATCAGTGTTAACAACGTGCTCTCCTCTCCTCTGGAGGAAGCAAGCAGAGAACAGACGATTACTTTGCAGCGCTCTCTCTGCAGGAGTGACACCCAGCCTCTGCTGGCCTCTCACTTTCATTCACCATCCATGGTCTTTTACGCTGATCCATTCAGGTCCAATGCAATGCCAAGGAATGGCACCTTGTCTTCCACCTTTTGGACTTAATGTCGAATGCAACAACCCCTGGGAAGTCACTTTCCCTGTGTCAGAACCAGCCATTTCTATTGGCTAAGGGTTTCTCTGGGGTCTCTCTTTCCTCTATTAATCCTTAAACAGGGCTCAAGGAATTATAAAAGACCCTTACCATCCAGCTCACAGTCTTCATGACCCACTAGCATCAAGAAGAGGTACAGGAGCATCAAAATCAGGACTGCCAGGCTGGGAAATAGTTCCTTCCCACAGCCTGTGAGATTGATGAATAGCATCCTGTAACCGAATAAATCATCCCAAAAACAAATAAATAAAATGTATATATATTTATATAATTTTTATTTGCTATACATATATATATATATATATGTATATATATATATATATATCTCAGGGTTGTATGTGATGTCATGTATGTACTCTATCAATAAATCAGAAATCTAAGGGAGGAATGGATAAAAGGAGCAAGTCAAGTTTATTGTCATCTGATTGTACAAGTACAATCCGACAAAACAGCGCTCTCCGGTCCTTGGTATATATGTATATATCATACTATTATACACAGTGTATTGTGTGTAAGAGTGTGCATGTGGTACGGAGAAACAGTGTTTCATCAGGTTATACGTGTACCGTCAGATGACAATAATCTGGAATTTACTACAGCCTGACCTCCATTTTACCCCCTTTTCTATATTATGTTGTTCACACACCTGGCCTCACCCTCTCACAATGCTCATGTCAACCTTCTGCAGGAGGTTGACCAAGAGAACCTTGGCCAGCTGCATCACAGAGTGGTACGGTTGCTGCAGAGAAATGGATCGGAGGTCAATCCACAGGACCATCTGAGTGGGAGAGAGGATCATTGGGGTCTCCCTCCCCATCGACGTGATCTACCAGGATCATTGCCTGAATAGGGCTCATAAAATCATTGAGGACCCCTTCCGCACCCTGCACACAGCATCTTTCAGCTGCTCCTGTTGGGGAAGAGATCAGAGCCAGCACTGCCAGGCTGAGGAACAGCTTCCTCCCACGGGCAGTGAGAATGATGAACGACCAAAGGAACTGCTCACACTGACCATCAGAGATGCTCATATTTACAAAACGGTATTTATTTATTTCTATTTTTGAACACATCCTCTGTATGTACTGTTTGTCTGTATGTGTGTTATGTCTGATTGTGTGTCTGCATGTTTTGCACCAAGGACCGGAGAGCGCTGTTTTGTCGGATTGTACTTGTACAATCAGATGACAATAAACTTGACTTGCTCCTTTTATCCATTCCTCCCTTAGATTTCCGATTTATTGATAGAGTACATACATGACATCACATACAACCCTGAGATTCCTTTTCTTGTGGGCTGGGCAGAAGTACCTCATATTGGTCGTGCAAAAAAATGCATTTCCTTCCCCCTCCCTCACTGCTCCTTGAAATAACTTATGTTCCTCTCATTCCCAGCTTTGACAAAGGATCGGCAACTTGAAAGATTAACTCTTTCCTGTCCTGCTGTGTGTTTCTGGCCTTTTCAGTGTTTACATACTGAACAAAACAAATGGCACAATGTGGGGAAGATAATGTGTCCCCTTTCTCTGGCCTTCAGGTGAGTTCAGACTAACCAATAGGATTAACTTTGAGAGAAGTAGAGATGGAGAAAAAAGTGTTGGCACTGCCACCCCACTTTAACATTTCTTGAATTATTATATTTTAAAAAAAGATGAATCTCCTACAATCCTTCCAAAGGAAGATGCCTGAACCCTGAGTGCTCTCTCATCCATTAATTCTATGCTTTGTCTGTTTTTTCCAGCAGTGATTTCATTAAAGTTCACACCAGCAGCATCAAGATTTGGGAACAGTGCATGAATCTCCCAGTATTAATCCGTGTCACATAAATACAACTCAAATCAATGACAGGGGCACTGGGTGCAAGGCCTATTCATAGACTCCAGCAACACACCCAGATATGCATGTTTATTCACTCGCTCTGTTCTCGCTGCTGCCATCAGGAAAAAGGTGTAGTTATCACAAGACTCGCCCCACTAGGTTCAAGAACAGCTGCTCCCCCTCCACCATCAGACTCAACAACAAACTCAATCAGGGCCTCATTTAAGGACTTTTACTTGCGCACTTTATTGATTTTCTTTGCTGCATTGCACAGTCAGTTTTTTTACATTCATTATCTGTTTGATTGTTTACATGTTCACGCTATGTGCAGTTAATTTTTGCACTACCAATTAATGGTAATTCCGCCTCGCTTGCAGGAAAAAGGAATCTCAGAACTGTATATCATGTATGTACTCAGACAATAAATCTGAAATCTGACCACTATGCTAACTTTGCCACCTTGGGAGACTCTCCCTACATCTGAAGGAGTTGATGGGAATGTGTGAAGAATAGTCCGAGGAGAAAATCAGCATGGGATGGGATTGTTCTGTGAGTTGGCACAGGCTCAATTGCCTCAAGGTATTTGAAATGGGATTGGATGGGAATAGGGCAGCAAGCTTTCTTTTTTCCTTTTAGGTGAATAATGTACTGGAGAAAATACTTGGAGGTGCTAGTCGAGTCAAGTTTATTGACATCCAATTTCACAAATGCAAACCGATGAAACACCGTTCTCCGGAACTTGGTGCAAAACACGCAGACACACAACCTGACATTACACACACAGAGACAAACAACACATGCAGGACAAGTATTTCATCTATACAAATACATAAATGTAGTTTCATAAATATGAGAGTCTTGGAGGGTTAGTATGAACAGTTCCTTTGGCCATTCATCATTCTCACTGCCCATGGGAAGAAGCTGTTCCTCAGCCTGGTGGGGCTGGCTCTGATCCTCCTGGACCTCTTCCCGGACGGAGACTAAATGTTAAAAACCAGTATCACAACAGCTCAAGTGAGAGGGTGATTTTAAAGGATGGGTTTTCTGTGTCACTCAAAGCCACGACTACCATCACTGACAGCGGTACCAGAGGTACCCCAGCTCTCTGCTGCCTGGCATTTCTAAACGCGTTGCCTTTTATTTGTTTCAGATTATGACAGGAAGAGAATCCACTTCAATTTCTGATGATGGAAAATCTGTCTGCCTTACTGCAGACTAAATGAAATCTTGTTTTTGTGAAGAACAGAAGTACCTTCACAGATTTCGCTCGAGACAAAAATTGAGAACAAAGAACATTTATTGTACAACAGTGCAAAGTTGGGTGCTTCCCCTTACCCTGGGAATGCACACATTCTTCTGCCTCCTGGATTGGTTTGGCATTTGGTAATTCTGTCTGCCGCCCAGTGCAGTTTCTGTAAACTTGAAAGACCATGGGGTATCCTGTCTGGGTCCCATCATGTCATTGTCCTTATTCATGAATCTGCCTTTGTTCTTATTCACACATCTCAACCCCCAGGATTTACTAATTCTATATGCAGAATTTGCTAATTCTTTCTATCACTATAAGACCCTTATTCTATTATACTTGCGTAACCCTTCCTCACACTCTTATCCGGAATTCATCCCTACTCAGCACTTATTTAACTTCCTCTAGTCTAGTCTATTTTTGTTTATTTCATTCATACTAACTTTACTTCCTATATTCTATTATCTCTCACATTTTATTACAAGAAAATAAAGGAAATCTTCCATTTAAATTTAGACCTTTTGGCCCATGAGCCTGTGCCCCCCAATTACGACCAATTAACCCACATGAAGGAACAAACCCAAGCAGACACAGGGACAATGTACAAACTCCTTACAGACGGTGTGCGATTCAAATCCTGGTCCCGGTTGCTGGCGCCATTACAGCGTTATGCTAACCGCTACACTAACCGTGCCGACCTATCTTGAATCTTGAATGTTGAAGATGGAACCTCTCCATGTTAAGTAGAAATCCTTGCTCTGACCTTAGGTGAACGATTCTTGTGCAGGAATCAGCTTGAAAGGAGTCAGAAGGGGTTTGACGAGAAGGGGGGGGTGGAAAGGAATCAAACCAGCAGCATTTCAGCTCTGTAGATTAAGTGGCGGGGGGTGGGGGGGGGGGGGGGATGGTGAGGATGAGGATGGCTTCTTTACAATTTATTTTGTAGCTCACAAAAAAGTTATAAATGCATGTCTATTCCAGCAAAATCCTCAAAGACAAAAGTATTATGTTAGTTCTCAGAATGAAATGTCTCCTCTCTATTCAAGCCCCTGCTTGTGAGACCAGATAAACCCTCGACAGCAAGTGGGAATAGTTGAATCAGAGTCTGAATGAATGACCGGAGTCCCAAAGCTGACGAGCTCCGTTGAACAAAACAAAAAGTGGTGCACTTGTCACGTTTCATGTGCTTGTCTGAGAGTCTCTTAAATGCCCCAAATGTACCAGCTTTCACCATACTCCCTGGCAAGGCATTCCAAGCACCCACAACTCTCCATATAAAATAATTTACCCCTGATGCCTCCCCTAAACTTTCCTCCCTTCACTTTGTACAGACATCCTCTGGTGTTTGCTATTCCCGCCTTGGGAAAAAGGCACTGCCTGTCTACCTTATCTATGCCTCTCAAGTCTTTTAGCCCTCTATTATGTCTCCTCTTATCCTTTGGAGTGAATAAGGAAAAAGTGAATAAGAGAAAAGCCCCAATTTTCCAATCCAGGTAACATCCTGGTAAATCTCCTCTACACCCTCTCCATAGCTTCCGCTTCCTTCCTATAATTAGGTGACCAGAACTGAGCACAATATGGGGCAAATTGAGGCTCACACAGACAACATGGTTGGCATGGGTGGATTGGGCTGAAGAGACTTTTTTCATGCAGTATAACTGTCAGTATGGATATTTGCTTCATTGACAGAAGGAGGTAAAATTGTATCTGTTATAGCCTGAGCTAATTGTAAGATAAGGGTGCACCCTTCTACTCTGCAAGGTAAATGAATCAGACTTACTGGAAGGTATATGCTGCCCTATTGAATATGTTGTTGGCTGGCACTGTGCACATCAAAGCTCATTCCATTGGCCTCATTGAGAACTGGAACTTTCAGTTCAAGAACAGCATCATGACCTCCAGATGTTCCAAAGAGTTGTAGAGCCTAAAATACGCCCTGGTGCACACACGGTTTCATAAAGCAGAAAATACAGCAGCCAATTTGTGTACAGTGAGTGCATTAGGACAAGGATTGATCATGACAAGATTTTAAAATGTGCTTTTTGGTTGAAAAATAAGTATTTCCTCAGAAGGCCCGACAGAATCTTTCATTGTAAGGAGAGTACATGAGCTCTAGCCTTGAGACCATCCCTAAACACCCGATCCATGTTGTACCCTGCTGACAACATGAAATTTACAATATTAAATAGTTTGCTATTGAATCCAAACATTAAAGACACGCTGCTGGAGAAACTCAGCAAGTCAAACTGTAGCAAAGATAAAGACACAGAACCAACGTTTTGGGCTTGAGCCCTTCATCAAGGTAGGAGCAAAATTTTGGCGGGTGCTTGAATAAAATGGTGGGGCAGGGGGAGGAGCACGGTCCCACAGGCAGGAGGTAATAGGTGGATAAGGGGCGGGAGGACACAGCAGCAAACGGGGGGGCGGGGGGCGATGGCTCTGTGAATGGAGAGGGAAGGGGGGCTGGAGAGCTGGAGGTAAGGAGAGAGAGGGAGAGGGGAGAATAGGAAATGTCCAACAGAAACCGGAGAAGTCGATGTTAATGCCATCCCGTTGGAGAGAGTCCAGTTGGAAAATTAGGCGATGCTCCTCCAATTTACAGCTATTACACTGGTATTCAGTTCAATACTGAATGCATTGAATTAAATCCCAACAAGCATTTTAGAAATAATTGAGGAGGGGTATTGGGAAAGAACTGCTTTGAGATATTTTGGGGAACCCAGACCTTTAGGTTAAATACAGTAGATGCCTTCATCCTCAAAAAATAAGAGTGCTACCGTTGAAATATGAATAACAACAGAAGATGCCGGAAACTCTCTAACTTTTTTCCTTTCACCTCCAATATGCTTTTGGCTTGTTGTGTTAGTCTTCTTCTTCTTCATCTTTGGCTTGGCTTCGCAGATGAAGATTTATGGAGGGATAATGTCCATGTCAGCTGCAGGCTCGTTTGTGGCTGACAAGTCCGATGCGGGACAGGCAGACACGGTTGCAGCGGTTGCAAGGGAAAATTGGTTGGTTGGGGTTGGGTGTTGGGTTTTTCCTCTTTTGTCTTTTGTCAGTGAGGTGGGCTCTGCGGTCTTCTTCAAAGGAGGTTACTGCCCGCCGAACTGTGAGGCGCCAAGATGCACGGTTTGAGGCGATATCAGCCCACTGGCGGTGGTCAATGTGGCAGGCACCAAGAGATTTCTTTAGGCAGTCCTTGTACCTCTTCTTTGGTGCACCTCTGTCACAGTGGCCAGTGGAGAGCTCGCCATATAACACTGATCTTGGGGAGGCAATGGTCCTCCATTCTGGAGACGTGACCTACCCAGCGCAGTTGGATCTTCAGCAGCGTGGATTCGATGCTGTCGGCCTCTGCCATCTCGAGTACTTCGATGTTAGGGATGAAGTCACTCCAATGAATGTTGAGGATGGAGCGGAGACAACGCTGGTGGAAGCATTCTAGGAGCCGTAGGTGATGCCGGTAGAGGACCCATGATTCGGAGCCAAACAGGAGTGTGGGTATGACAACGGCTCTGTATATGCTAATCTTTGTGAGGTTTTTCAGTTGGTTGTTTTTCCAGATAGTAACACTATCAAAAATCACAAAAGACTGAATTTGTGAAAATGAGAGGCTTTTATTAACTATAGACTGGAACAGCCATCAATCTCATTGACTGATCAAGGCAGAGAGGAATGGGGAGCATGCAAAGGGTTATGGGTAGGATCAGTCTCAGGGGGCGTGTCCAGCCAGCAGCAGCCAATCATAACATGACAGTGGTTTATCACAGCTAGATCAGGAAAAGGGGAGATGCAAAGAGACCTGGGTGTCGCTGTGCACCAGTCATTAAAAGTGGGCAGGCAGGTGCAGCAAGCAGTAAAAAAGGCGAATGGTATGTTGGCGTTCCTATCAAGAGGATTCGAGTACAGGAGCAGAGAGGTATTGATGCAGTTGTATAGGGCCTTGGTGAGACCTCACCTGGAGTACTGTGTTCAGTTTGGTCTCCTTATCTGAGGAAGGACATCATTGCCATGGAGAGAGTGCAGAAAAGGTTGACCAGATTGATACCAGGGATGGCGGGACTTGCATATGAAGAAAGGCTAGAATGACTGGGCTTGTACTCGCTGGAGTTTAGATGATTAAGAGGAGATTTAATAGAAATGTTCAAAATTCTTAAGAGATTTGTCAGGCTAGATGCAGGAAGACTGTTCCCAATGTTGACCAAGTCTAGAACCAAGGGTCACAGTTTAAGGATAAAGGAAAAGTCCTTTAGAACTGAGATGAGGAAGAATTTTTTTCACTCAGAGGGTGATGAATTTATGGAATTCTCTGCCAAAGGAAGTGATTGAGGCCAGTTCCATAGCTATATTTAAGAGAGAGTTAGATTTAGTATTTGTGACTAGGGGGACCAGTGGGTATGGAGAGAGAGCTGAAACAGGGTACTGAGTGGATGACCAGCCATGATCAAAATGAATGGCGGTGTAGGCTTGAAGGGCCAAATGGCCTACTCCTACACCTATTTTCTATGTTTTCTATTCCACTTTTAAGTATTCCCTAAGCACTGTGATTAGTAAGGGATGTGGGTGAAAAGAAACATTTCAAAACCACTGTTTTAATTGTCCCTCATTGACTCGTCATGTGCATGGTTTCAGAACTCCAAAGGAAATGGGCCAATGACAATTTTTCTCAAGCAAAATATTTCAGGAACAATTGGGTCTAGAGCAGTGATTCTCAACCTTTCTCCCCCCCCCCCCCCCACTCACATACCAATCCTTTACTAATCACAGAGCATCAATGGCTTAGGGCACACATGTCAAACTCTGGCCCGCGGGATAATTATATTTGGCCCGCAAGATCATATCAAAAATGTATTAGAGGTGGCAGGTCAGCAGGTCAAGGGAGGTCCGTGAGAAACTCAGGGGGGGCCTGACCTCGCCAGGACCGTTGCCCACTCCCCCTCCCTGCCGCAGGCCAACCCGCGACTCACGGTGACGGGGCCGCTGATCCGCCGAGATGCCACCCTGCAGCGAGAGCCGATGCCCCCGCACTGTCGTTGTCCAACCTGATCGCCCGCAAACCCCGCCCTCCCGCACACAGGCCTGAGTAAGGATTATGAACTTTAATCTCAGGATAAAACAATCTTCCAATAGTTTCATGTCACAGTGATAAATATATTCCTGGTTAAAAATGGTCCTGCATCTGGATACAAGCTCATTAGGCATAAAACTTGAAAAGTGTGTCAATCAAAGGATATCTGTACCAATGGAAAAAGGGCATGGCAAATAACCCTGCTAGAGTTCATGCCCACATTTGATTGTTTCAGGAATCATGTTATTCTCCCACATTCTCAATAGCCCTCAGATTTTACTATTCGACAGCACACTAGCAACATTTGACAAATCCTCTATAGAGAAATATTATTTATTGAATATTTTATTTCTCATTTGTTAATGCTTCTGGAAAGAGTTTATCCAAAACTATTATTAAACATTTATTTTAATAAGAAAAAGTTTAACATTACATATGTTGAAAGGAGAGAAAACATGCAGATGTTGTTGAAAATTTTCAATAAATATTTAGTTCGGCCCTCGACTTAGTCCAAGTTTTTAATTTTGGCCCTCCATGAATTTGAGTTTGACACCCCTGGCTTAGGGATTATTTAAGGTAGTGTGGAAAGAAAATGATTAAAAACCACTGTGTTGGATTAATGCAGAATTTTGCAGTTTTAATTTTTATTTGCACATTTTGAAACCCATCAGGAAATCATACTGGAGGACTTGCCTTTTGTACTCCATCCTTTTGCTGCCTTCTTTTACTGTTTATCATTGCATTGAACCTCTACAGAACAAATGCTACTTGAAACGCATAGAGAAGGCAGCTGCAGCTGTGAGAGATGCAAACACTTTCAGAAAATGTCATGTTGTGTGGAATTCAGCTGTGGCTGATCAAAGGGAGAGATTGGACTCACTTTCCAGGGTCAAGTTTACCTACACAATGTAGTTTGGATCACAAAGAACTTTCCTTCAAAACGGGTCTCCCAGCAGCAGATCAAACTCCTCACAGTCAGGACTGTAATGATACTGATCATGTTTGCATGGCCACTAGCAAGGCCTTGATTATAGTTACTGTTTGATTAGACTTGGCTGCCAGCAGGGGGCTGACAGAGAGCAGGAGACACCGTATATTATCTGTAATGGAGGCATCATGGTGCTGTTTGCAAGTAAAGATCCTTTTCCTTCATTCATGCGTTGTCTAAGAACGCATACATATGAATACAAGATGAAACAAGTGCTGAAGTTGAACTCATGTCGCTGACGCTGTAACGCATTGCTCTAACTGTGCTGCTCTCAGGTGGCCTTTGTGACCATCCAGCATCATTATTCTCTCTGTAAACACAGACGCTGCCTCACTTTCTCCTGTTTTAATGCACTATTTATTTATTTTTGAACTGTAATTTATAGCAATATTCTCACCATAACACTGCTGCAAAGCAACAAATTTCGTGACATTTCATGCCAATAAATTCTGATTCTGAAAGTGCGATGGCATTTCAGTTGTAAGGATCTGGGCGATTAAAGCAGGAATGATTGAGAAGGAATGGGTAAAGAGTAGCAAAAGGAGTTTAATGCGGGAGAGAACAAGTTCATGCTCTTCAGTGGAAGGAATTCAAAGATTGGCAAATTCTCTCCATATAGTTAACAGTACAGTTAAGGTACTGTGGAACCTAGCTGCTCCTGTTCATGAAACACAGTGTAAACATGCAGATGTAGCAAGTAATTAAAAGTGGTGTACTGATGCTCCACTTGCACCCACACCTCTTCCCTCACCACCATTCGGGCCCCCGAACTGTCCTTCCAAGTGAAGCAAAATTTCACTTGCGAATCTCCAGGGGTCATCTCCGCTGCATCAGAGAGACTGGACTCATACTGGGAGATGGCTTCCTTGAGCACATTAGCTCTGTCCACTGCAATAGTGTGGCCACCCATTTCAAATCCTCATCCTATTCACTTGCTGACATGTCTCATGCACTGCTAGACTGAGACCACCCGTAAATTGGAGGCACAGCAACTCATCTTCCATTTGGGCCCCCTCCAACCCGATGGCATTAAGACCGACTTCTCCAATTTCCTTTAAACCCCTTATTCTCTCTCTTCCCTTTTCCCTCTGTTTCCTTTCGCAGAGCCAAAATCCATTCTCATCTTTTCTCTTATCATATCCAATTAACACCTTTTCCCTGTTGGTCTGGACTCCTCTCTCTGCCAGTCTTCAGTCATTATTCAGATGCCTTCATACATTTTTGCTTATACGTTGAGAAAGGCCTCAGGCCTTATACACTGGTAATATATCTTTACCTCTTATGGATGTTGTGAGACTGGCTGAGTTCCTCCAGCATCTCTGTGTGTTTTTATTACATCACAGTGTCAGGGTTGGAGCTTAAAAAGAGAGATATTGTCAGAATTATGCAGGGTGACGGGGAGGCTGCACCAGATTAACATTTGCAGTTTTGGTCCTCTCTTTAACACTGCAATGGAGGCAACCCAGGAGAGATTAACTGGACTTAGTCCAAAAATTAGAGGTTGGCCTGTCAAATATTTGATGTTAGAAGAAAGAGGATAACCTTGTTGACACAGAGAGGTTTCCAACTGTGGGAATATCTTGAATGAGGGGACACAGTTGTAAGAAAATGGGGCAGCCATTTAGCACTGAGATTTGCATTAATTTCTTCTGACAGAGGGTGGTGATCCTTTGGGATTGTCTACCTCAGAGCGCTGTGAAGGTATTGAGAGATAGGGTAGAATTCAGGGTTTCCCAAAGTTTTTCTTTCTACTCACATACCACCTCAAGTAATCCCTAGGCAATAGGTGCTCAGTGATTAGTAATGGATTTCTTAAAGCCCACCTCACTGACAAAAGACAAAGAGGAAAAACCCAACACCCAATCCCAACCAACCAATTTTCCCTTGCAACCACTGTAACCATGTCTGCCTGTCCCGCATCGGACTTGTCAGCCACAAATGAGCTTGCAGCTGACGTGGACATTACCCCTCCATAAATCTTTGTCTGCGAAGCCAAGCCAAAGAAAAAATAAAAAAGAGAAATGTGAGTGGAAAGAAAAAGTTTGAAAATCAGTTTCAATCGTCTCTAATTGACCCGTTATGTGCACGGTTTCATAACTCCAAAGGAAATGGGCCAATGACAATTTTTCTCAAGTAAAATATTTCAGGAACAATTGGGTCTAGAGCAGTGGTTCTCAACCTTTTTCCCCACTCACACACCATCTTAAGCAATCCCTTACCAATCACAGATCACTGATGGCATAGGGAATACTTGAGGTGGTATGTGAGTGGAAAGAAAAAGTTTGGGAAACCCTGGGCAAATATTTTGGAATATTAGGGAATTAAAAAAACCATGTGAAGAGGAACTGAGGGCTCAGTCAATCACTCTGCCCCACCTGTAATATACGCTTGGCATGGTCCACCACTGTTCCTTGGGTTCTTGTGTATGGACAGTGAAAATAGCCTGTCAATCAATCAGTGAGGATTCCATCTTTTGCATAATTTGGGGATTAAGTAGATCTTAAGGTAGCCTTCAATAAATATTCATGATTCTTGTGGAATGTTGCCTTCTGACTGTTAAAAAATAATTAATTTCTTCCACCTAAATCTTCTCCTTTGACAGAAGAAACACAGTATTGTGAATTAAAAAGAATTAACATATTCAGAGCAGAATCAATGATGAACACAAGCTGCCAGCTCATGAAAGGTACAAGATAAAAGTGAGCTAACAATTCTGAGAATGAAAGCCTGGAATGTGTGAGGAGAAGCATTGATCAGTGAAACATTGAAGCACCTTGTAAACTGCGTTGGGAATCTGCAATCATTTCGACCAGCAGTGTTTATTGGCTCCTTGTTAATCCATGCTTGACAAACTTGGCATTGTACAAACAGTTCCAACTGCTACACTGGTCACAGATACAATGGGTGGACACCAACAGAGATGAGAAGTCATTGTTCAGATTCCTTTACTTAAAGGCTGGAAGGCTAAATAACAGTGTGGAGGGGGAGAAATAGCTGCTCTAATTGCATTTACCTTTGTTAGCTCCAGATGTCACACCATGTGTCACCTTGTGCTGAGTTTCTGTTATGTCCCCAAACCCTGGGAAATATAAGAATGGGGACACTGGCAGGAAATGCCTCATTCATAAAACCATGTCACAGGGGCAAAAATAGGCAATTCAATCTATTGAGTCTGCCCCGCCATTCAAACATGAGCTGACCCATCTCCCCAGTCAGCCCCACTACCGGGCCCTCTCCCCATAACTTTGATACTAATCAAAAGCCTATCAATCTCAGCCCTAAATTCACTCCACTCAATGACCTGACATCCACAACCACCTGGGCAACAAATTCAACAGATTCACTGTCCTCTGGCTGAAGATTTCAGATTTATTGTCAAAGTAAATACATGACATTATATACAACCATGAGATTATTTTTTTCCTGTGGGCCAGGCAGAATTACCACTTATTGGTCATGCAAATAAACTACTCAACGTAAACATGTAAACAAATAAAGAATGTAAACAAACTGATGATGCAAAAAGAGAGAAAAAATCAATAAAGTGCATTAGTAAGAGTCTTTAAATGGTTTCCAAAATTTTCTTTGTCTCTCCTTTTAACATTCAAAATGTTTCAATGAGATCCCCCTCATTCTCCTAAATTCCAACAAGTAGAAGCCAAGAATCATAAAATGTTCCTTGTATGATAATCTTTCATTCCCGGAACCTTCTCAAACATCAGCACATGAGAAGCCCAAAACTGCTCACAATACTCAAAGTGAGATCTCACCAGTGCCTTATAAAGCCTCAACATCACATCCCTGCTCTTATCTTCTATTCCGCCTGGACCTCAAGTGACAGTTTGACCACCGCAGAACGAAAGAAAAGCAAGAAGCTAGAGGGACTCAGCAAGCCAGGCAACATCTGTGTTTTGGTAGTGTAACCCAGAGGAAGATCCAGCAGGTTGGATAGTAAGCTGGTCAGAACAAAACAATTTCCATGTGCTTGCTCCTGGAGGGTCATCTGACCACCCTGACAGGAGGCAGGTCAAAAGTCATTTCCCCATGTCAATCAAGGAAAAGACCCAATTGCCCACCCCCCCTTCCCCACCTAAGGTCACATTGGGCCTACCTGGGACGCCCCCCTTTGATGGCCACAGCATAATAAACCAGTACTTAGGCGAGATCACTCTCTTTTCTCGTGAGACCATCCCTGAGCTCTGCTCCAGGTTGTGAGCTGTGGGTGAAGCTTGAGGACTAGTCATATGGTGTGTGCCAGTAAAGAGTGGGGATTATTTGTGGCATACCCCAAGGGGAGACTGTTGTGTCTGTGTAAATTGGCTAATCAGTGTGCAGTGCCTGCTTGTTGGAGGAGTATGGGAGGTACTGTTTGTTTTAACCATTACTGTACTATCAGGGGTTGAGATCATTAGTAGCTAACGTGTCCGATGTGCATGTCTGTATGTCACTGGGGGGTGCGCACCATCAGAGGGGGTGGCCCCAAAATGACTGCCTATAAAATTTTTGTGCTGTGTTTCAGCAGAAATTTATTATTTTTATAACAATATTCCTTTTGTTAGTTATAGCAACAAAAATATTTTTCGTAAGTCCAGCTTACATGTATCAATGCACCTAGAAGGCTAAAACTCAATGCTGATTTAATTTTTGAACCTTCTAATGCCCTCTGGTCAGAGCTGTTGTTGTTCCCCGTGGCAACCACGCCTCAAATCACGTGGTTTCTTCTACACGCGTCACAAGCCCACACTGTTGTTTTCGATGCTGCTGGGGTTTTTATCGTCACTGCTTTTGTCAAATTTTCTGGTGTTTTAGCTACAGTATTGAGGTGATTAGTATTTGTAAATATATGATATTGTAATTTAACGATGCTTATCTCACTACCTATTGCAATTACATTCAGAGATATTCGGGAATTAAAATTTATGAGCAACATTTGTACAAAAAACATTACAAAGGCTCCTTTTCTGGCCTGGTATGGGAGGAAGTCCAATGGGGGGGGTGGGGGGGTAGAAATGTGGAGTGACCTTGCTCTGCATCCCCCTGCATGTAAATAAAGCCAATGGTTCATTACTAACATATGCCCAGGATTGTCACTCTTTGAACCCTTCTCACAGGTACGGGGTCCCTTTTATTGAGACTGGGATGGAAAGTGAAGATATCAAGATATGGGGAGGGAGGATGGAGGGAAGGTCTGGGAAGGGACCAAGGACACTAAAGGTAGGGGAGTGGGGTGACAGGAAGAGAGCAAGGGTGTAAGGGGTGGGGGTGGTTTAAAATGAGAATTGAAATAGCTGTGTTTAGTTTCTTGGAGTTTAGTTTATTGTCATGTGTACCAAGTGTGGTGATACAACCACAACACTGGCCGCACTCCTACCTGCCTACTGCAGGGGGCACAATGTACCTGCAGGTAGTCAACCTGGGAGGCTGGCCCCACCTGCCACTGTCAGTCTTCGGCCCACATAAAGACTCAAGCTGGCCCCTTCGGGGGACAGTCAGAAATGGAGCCAGCAAAGATACTAAGACTGGTGTACAACGTTTGCAGTCTCATTCGCACAGCAGCACTCACACCAAGATACAGCGACAAATCCTAATTTTGCATATTCAAAACTCACCACTATCCAGTGCTGGGACCCTGCAGACACAGAACAGATGCTCGTCCCAGAAAGCCCACGAGACAATGCGGGAGAAGGTGATGGCTGATCCTATCAAGTAGTTCTCCGATGATTGTTGAAGGCATCTCCAAAGAAATACAAAATTTGCAGGTGCTGCAGACTGGAGTTCAGTAGGAGCTCAGAGGGCCAGGCAGCATCCATGGAGAGAAATGGTCAGTCAACGTTTTCGGTCTGAACATTTTATTTTAAAACAAGAGTTACAGCACTATGACAGGCCCTTCTGGCCCACAAGTGCATGCCGCCGTAATAAACGAATTAACTCAGAAACCTTGTATATTTTTGGAGGGCGGGAGGAAACTGCTGCACTCGGAGGAAACTCGTAGTCAAGGGGAGAAGATACACCCATACATACAGTGTCGGATTCGAACCCAGGTCGCTGGCGCTGTAACAGTGCTCTGCTAACTGTGCCACTTTTAAAAGATAAAAGATCCCGATTCAAAACATTCAAGGGGATGGTGACCGAGTGGGGAGGGAGTGAGATGCAGTGGACATGGGTGGATGTATCCAACCACAAGGCAGATTGAGCTCCTAGGTGGGTGACACAAAGTGGCAAGCACTGTCTTAATTTAGTAGTTAAAGTGATCCATATCTTGAGGCCTTTTGCCAAGGCTGTCCTGTCTGAGAAAGGCCAATGCTTTAAACAGACCTTGTCAAACAAGCAAATTTACACACAATAAAGCTGCCTCTATACTGTCTCTTCAGTCATTCCTTGGAAAATTACATGGCCAGTTAAATACAGAGACAAGCTCCCTCTGCGCTGTTCCATCTCATATTCCTAAAGCTGCCATAACACAGGCTAAAAACAGAGAGAAGCTCCCTCCACACCACACCATCAGACATTCCCAGGGCAATACAGCACAGGTTACATACATTTACATCAGTTAGAATTGAATTGATAAATTCAGGGCAAAGCAAGAGGTCGGAGGTGATACTTTTGTTCATGTAACAACTGCTAAAAAAAAATCTCATGCATCTGGGAGCTATGTATATTTAGGGAGTTTGATCGATGTACAGTCTCACTGAAAATGAAAGGACCAAAATCTGATGAAAGGTGGTGAGGACTGCATTCTAGGGTATTGGATACACTGGGACTGGGTGCTGGGTAACATGCTCTCAAACACATTGTTCAGAAACAACATGAATACCATGGATGATTTATAAATCAAATACATTAACCTGATGTCATGACAAATGTAAAGAAAGATGTAGTTTTAGCATTGCAATTCCTGGTGGGGAAAAAGAGATTCAATCCATACTGTTAATACCATATATACATGTGTAACAGTCAATTTTCAGGGCAACATTTAGGAGGTCGACTATATACCCATACTATGTTTGATTACAGCAAGTGGCTGCATTGTTAGGGACATCGGGAGTACAGATGGGTGGGTGGTCTAAACCGGCTGGTAAATCCACATTTGGGGTGTCTGGAGCTTGGGTGGGTAGGTGGGCAGTCAGGACTTGGTGGGAAGTCCACATATGGGGTATCAGGACCTGGGATGGGCAGGTGGCCAGAGCCTGTGAGAGTCTGGGGTTGGAACATCAGGAGCTCAGATGGGTGGGCAACTGGGACCTAAAATAGGGGGCTCGACTTTTACATGTGACAGAATATAGATATGTTTTTGGGAGATAAATTGGGGCAGGTATTTTAGTGTAGGTCATATATAAACACTTTAAAACAGATCTTATTTAAAATACTGGAGCTCTGCTCATGCTAGACATGTTGGGGCCAATAGACTTTGCAAGACATTTCACTAATGGATTGTTGTTTACAAAAAGGCAATAGATGAAAGAGCTTGTCGGAGCCAAATTCTGTCTGGAGTGGAACTTTCTGTTCTAAGAGGGTCATGTGGTTTTGCAAACTTAGAGAATAAAATTAAATTTCTCTCTGAGAGAGAGAGAGAGAGAGAGATCAGTGCTACAGTTTTACAGTCAGCAGCAGCAACTGGAATGGGAACAGGACAAGCTGGCAAGCTTGTTGAAAACCCCATTTGGAAGACGGTTGTGTGTGCTTAGTTCAGCCTTGTCAAAGTCCTTGTGTTTCATGCAAGAGGAGAGGACTGGCTGTCTAATGTTTCACTTAGAATAAGAGAAACAAAAAGGCACTCTGTGGTGACCTGAAAGAAAGAGGTTATCATCTGGAGAACCCTGAGGGGGAAAGTTTCTTCGGCAAGACACTGAAGTCGTTGATTTAAAAAAGGAATCAGCTGTGGGTGTCAGTGTACAATGAATCTCTCTCTGAAAACTGACAAGAACCTTCCTGAGAGGTAACCCTTTACCTTTCAAGCACCAGAGCCTGGTGAACTTTATAAATGTTAAATTCTGTGCACAGTATAACAATTGGCTGCAACCAGTAAACTTGGAGGAATGAGAAGTGAGATTGGACTGTGAATCAAAGAACTTTTCTGAACCTACACACACATTACATACGTGTGTGCTTAGAATTAGAAGGGGGTTAAGTAAGTCAATAGTGACAAGTTAAAGTGTGATTCTGTTTGCATGTTTAAAGATAATTGTAGAGCGCGTCGAAAGAACCAAAGACTTGTTGATCCAAACCAGGGCTTTTATTAACTAAAAGACTGGAGCATATCACAAATAGGTCGACCAGTCCAGAATGACCTGGTCTGGCTAGGAGCAATCCTTTAAGACCTGCCAGTAGGTGTGGCTATGCTCTCAGACAATCACAGTCATCCTACATTACAATCTGTACATATACATATTGGTGATAGAATCTGTACTATCACATTTACCCCTTCTTTGATAACTGACCCCAGGGTGGATGGAGGTTAGGAGCTGTGCCGGTCAGGGGGCCTGACCATCCGGCATGACCGCTGTGGTGCCGGGATTGGGGTCGCCAGAGTCATGTTGCTGGTAGGCCCGTAGAGTGAAGCCACTACTTCGCTCAATTCCCCAATGGTGTTGTCGACAGTCTGGCCTGAACTGGTGGGGTGGTGCTGGTCCCTCTGTTCAAGCACATGATCTCGCTGGGTATTGCTAAACATGAAGGAGACTGCGTGTTGGTTGGTCAGCAGCGTAAATCACCTGCCAGTGAGGTCGTGTCTCCAACGACGTACTGCTTCGACTATAGCCTTGACCTCCTTCTCGACTGAGGAGTGTTGGCTCTCAGGACCCGGGAGGGTTCTGGAGAAGAAGGCTACCGGCCGGCCAGCCTGGTTCAAAGTGGCTGCCAGTGCAAAGTCGGACGCATTGCTCTCATCTTGGAATGGAATGGACTCGTCAATGGCGTGCAGCGTTGCAGCAGCGATGTCCGATTTGAGGCGGTCAAAGGCCACTCTGGCTTCGGTTGACAGGGGGAAGGAGGTGGTCTTGATGAGTGGACGTGCCTTGTCGGCATAGTGTGGAACCCATTGGGCATAGTAAGAGAAAAAGCCCAAGCAGCGTCTGAGTGCCTTCTGGGTATGTGCGGGTGGGGGCGAGTCCATAATGGGCGCATGCGGTCGGGGTCTGGCATGACCACCCCGTTTTCCACCACACAACCCATAATTGCGAGCCGAGTGGTCCGGAAGACACACTTGTCGAAATTGTAGGTCAAGTGCAGCCAAGTTGCAGTCTGAAAAAATTTCTCAAGGTTGGCATCATGATCCTCCGTGTCATGGCCGCAGATGGTGACGTTGTCCAGGTACGGGAAAGTAGCAGTCAGCCCGTTCTGGTCCACCACCCGGTTCATTTCCTGCTGGAAGACCACGACGCCATTTGTGACACCTAAGGGTACCCTGAAGAAATGATACAGCTGCCCATTCGCTTCGAAGGCCATGAAAGGTCGGTCTTCTCGGCGGATCGGGAGCTGATGATAGGCCGAACGTAAGTCAATGGTGGAAAATGCACAATATTGGGCGATCTGATTCACCACATCTGTGATCCGTGGAAGGGGGTACGCATCCAGAAGCGTGAAGCGGTTGATTGTCTAGCTGTAGTCAACCATCATCCGCGGCTTCTCCCTGTTTTTAACAACCACCACCTGGGCCCACCATGGACTCGAGCTAGGTTCGATAATGCCCTCGTCCAGCAGTCTGCGCACCTTGCTTGTGATAAATTTCCTGTGTTCATAACTATATTGCTGGCTTTTGGTGGCCACAGGCTTCCAGTCAGGGGTGAGGTTTGCAAAAAGCACTGGCAGAGCAACTCGGAGGGTGGAGAAACTACAGGTGAGGACCCGTGGCGCAGGGGCGGGTGGCTCAGGCTGCCGCTGGCAGGAGGCTTCCGGGGTGGAGTGGTTATAGACAGAAAGTGGAGTGTGAGGCCCCACAAAGTGCAGGGAAACGGTTTGAAGCTGGTACTGAAAATCCAGTCCCAGCAGTGCTGGGGCGCGTGATGCCCTGGACTTTCAGGGTCGCCACGCAGTACCCCTTTACCCCAGTCGAATGTGATCTGGTCGCCAATGAAATTCTCTTTGCAGTGGAGAGAATAGCCAGTTCGCAATGGTGGGCCAGGTCCGGGCGGATAAAACTGTCAGTTGACCTCGAGTCAAATAAGCAATTGGTATAGTGTCCATGCACTTTAATCAGTTCCATAGCTTTTGTGAGGTGTTGGGGGAAGTCCTGGTCGAGGTTTATTGATGCAGAGACTTGTAATGGGGACAGTGGAGTCCTGCGTGATGACGTCACGCAAACAGATGGGCTTGAAGAGACAGTGTCGAGGAGTTGGTGTTGCTGCCTGCAGACTGCTGGGGGTGTCGGCCAGCCAACGGTAAGTGTTGGGGGCTGCTGCTTGCTGTCAGTGGTGGGGCGATCAGTTGGGCGGTCAGCGGCGGCGGGCCCCTGGTTGGCAGCGTCGGGTCCCCGGTCGGTAGCGTCAGTCACAGTTGTGGGTACCTGGTCAGCTGCCTCAGTGGTGGTGGGTCCCCAGTCAGTAGCGGCAGCAGGTCCCCGGTTGGCAGTGGTGGTGGGTCCCTGGTCGGCGGTGGCGGCGGCGGGTCCCTGGTCGGCGGTGGCGGGTCCCTGGTTGGCAGCGGCAGTGGTCGTTGAGGTTGGGGCTGGGGCCTGGTTGGACATTGCTTCGTGAGGTAGGGTGAACATCATCGCGGTGAGGGTGGGTTGTACCTTCCGCACTCGGGGTCTGCCCCGAGACGTCAGGCGCTGCCGCACGGAGGAGTTCTCACTCTCATTGGACAAGAGCTCTGAGGAAGAAGTTTTTGAAATGGAGAGTGGTGATTGGGCTTCCCACAAGGCACTGTGTTTGACTGCAGCCACTTTGGAGTGACAGACTACAGCAAAGTGGCCATTTTTAAGGCACTTCTGGCACCTGGCTTTTCTCGCCGGGCACTGGGACCTGCTGTGCTTGTTCCTCCCGCAGAAATAACACTTTGGGGTTGCATTGGGCAGCGTAGTGGCATCAGACTGGCCGTTGGTGTGCCGGGGGGTAGTAGAGGGAGGGCATCCTACACAGATCAGAGTGTGAGATTCAGCCCCGAGAGTACATGTCCAAACTTAAGACTGCAGCCTCCGTTGTCTCTGCGATCCAGATCACATCCTCTAGGTTTTCTCCCCCGTGCTCTAGCAGGTACTGCCTCACCTCATTCGATTGAACCCCGGTCACATAGGGATCCCGAATGAGATCGTCTGTGGTCTCTGCAGTAGTTCTGTCTGTGCAGGCACAGACCCTACCCATTGCCCTTAGTACCTGAATATAAGCTCTACAGGACTCACCGGGCTGTTACCTCCTTGTAGCAAGTTTGTACCGAGCACAGATCCTGTTCACCGGTCGCTCGTAGAGCCCTTTCAGCACCTTCATGGCTGCAGCGTAAGTGGTCACGTCCTGGACACTCTGGTAGACTCTCGGGGACATCATAGTCATCAATATTAGTAGTCGATGGTTGTCCTCTATCACAGCAGGGTCAGAGAGCTGTAAGTATGTTTCGAAGCATCTCACCCAGTGCTTAAACTCATTCGAGGCTGTAGTTGACTGTGGGTCGATGTCGAGGCATTTCAGCCGTAGCATACACTCCATCCCTTCAAAACTTTTTAGTTAATAAAATTGTAGAGCACGTCGAAAGAACCAAAGACGTTGATCCAAACCAAGGCTTTTATGAACTAAAAGACTGAAGCATATCATAAGTAGGTCGACCAGTCCAGAATGACCTGGTCTGGGTAGGAGCAATCCTTTAAGACCTGCCAGTAGATGTGGCTACACTCTCAGCTAATCACAGTCATCCTACACTACCATCTGTACATATGTACATATACACATTGGTGATAGAATTTGTACTATCAGAATAATTAAAAGCAACTTTTGTTTAAGTAACTTTGTCTTGGTTTATATCTATTGCTGCTGGGTTTTGGGGTCCTCTGGGCTCGTATCACTCTATTATCAACAATAACATTTGGATATACCATATGCTTTCTTTCCTTTCTCAGATGCTGCCTGCCTCGGTGACCACTGCCAGAATTTTCTGATGTTTAAACCAAAATCCTGATCAAAATGCACAGAAATGTTCCTTCATAAAAACACAATTATTCCTCAAGGAGACTGCAGTGAAAGGTAGCTGCTAAAGAGATGTTTCTCATGTTTCCCAATAACATCCAGCACTGACTTATGCTTTTCGAGGTATCACCTCCATGCCCAGAAGGTTGTGAACTCTAATCCCATTCCAGGGATTTGAACACAGAGAATACATGTTGAACTTCCAGAGATGATGCACCGTGGTTTAACATTGACTTCTCCAGTATCTGCCGGTTCACTCCCCGTTCTCCCTCTCTTCCCCATCTCTCTGGTAGCAGAGTGAATAAGGCATGGCCAGAAGTCTGGTGCCTGTGATGTCGCAGGCCGAGTTAACAACCCTCTGGAGTTTTTTCTTGTCCTGAAATTTGACACCAGTGTACCAGACAGTGATGCAACCAGCCAGAATGCACTCCACGCTACACCTGTAAAAGTTTACAAGGATCTTCAATGACATACCGAATCTCTGCACAAAGTCTAACTGTTGGAGAGCCTTCTTCATGATTATATTGACATGGAAACTTCAGAGAATTGTGAACGCAAGCCAACCTTTCCTCCACAGACCACCATCATGGGAAATCTTCCAATAAATTTCAGGATGCATCCCACCCCAGTCACACACTCTTCTCCACTCCACCCCCCCACCCCCCCCCCCCCCCTTCTGTTGGACGGAAGTTACATTAGCTTAAAAATATGCGCCTCCAGATTCAAAGACTGCTTCTTTCCAATGGTTGTCAGGTCTCTCATTGCTAAAAGATGATGCTCCTGTTCTGTTTAATTCTTTGGCTTGGCTTCGCGGACGAAGATTTATGGAGGGGGTAAATGTCCACGTCAGCTGCAGGCTCGTTTGTGGCTGACAAGTCCGATGCGGGACAGGCAGGCATGGTTGCAGCGGTTGCAGGGGAAAATTGGTTGGTTGGGGTTGGGTGTTGGGTTTTTCCTCCTTTGTCTTTTGTCAGTGAGGTGGGCTCTGCGGTCTTCTTCAAAGGAGGTTGCTGCCCACCGAACTGTGAGGCGTCAAGATGCACGTTTTGAGGTGATATCAGCCCACTGGCGGTGGTCAATGTGGCAGGCACCAAGAGATTTCTTTAGGCAGTCCTTGTACCTCTTCTTTGGTGCACCTCTGTCACGGTGGCCAGTGGAGAGCTCGCCATATAACACGATCTTGGGAAGGCGATGGTCCTCCATTCTGGAGGCGTGACCTACCCAGCGCAGTTGGATCTTCAGCAGCATGGATTCGATGCTGTCGGCCTCTGCCATCTCGAGTACTTTGATGTTAGGGATGAAGACGCTCCAATGAATGTTGAGGATGGAGCAGAGACAACGCTGGTGGAAACGTTCTAGGAGCTGTAGGTGATGCCGGTAGAGGAGCCATGATTCAGAGCTGAACAGGAGTGTGGGTATGACAACGGTTCTGTATACGCTTATCTTTGTGAGGTTTTTCAGTTGGTTGTTTTTCCAGACTCTTTTGTGTAGTCTTCCAAAGGCGCTATTTGCCTTGGCGAGTCTGTTGTCTATCTCGTTGTCGATCCTTGCAACTGATGAAATGGTGCAGCCGAGATAGGTAAACTGGTTGACCGTTTTGAGTTTTGTGTGCCCAATGGAGATGTGGGGGACCTGGTAGTCATGGTGGGGAGCTGGCTGATGGAGGACCTCAGTTTTCTTCAGGCTGACTTCCAGGCCAAACATTTGGCAGTTTCCGCAAAACAGGACGTCAAGCGCTGAAGAGCTGGCTCTGAATGGGCAACTAAAGCGGCATCGTCTGCAAAGAGTAGTTCACGGACAAGTTTCTCTTGTGTCTTGGTGTGAGCTTGCAGGTGCCTCAGATTGAAGAGACTGCCATCTGTGCGGTACCGGATGTAAACAGCGTCTTCATTGTTGAGGTCTTTCATGGCTTGGTTCAGCATCATGCCTCGCTAACACTACAAACTGCACTTTTGTCTCATCACTTCACTACCTGCTGTACTTGGGTATGGGGAGACTTGCCAAGATAGAATGGAAAGTAAAGCATTTCATTGTATCTTGGTGCATATTGGAATAAATAATTCAACTCAACAACTTGGTTCACCCTTCGTGTCATGTTTACCATGTTAATATAGTGACAAAGCTTCCAATGTACTTTCATTGGCTTTGAAGACCTTTGGGATATCTTGAGGTCAGGAAAGGTACTGCAGCAGTGTAGATTGTTTTTTTTCCTCCCAGTGGGTGAAAGAGAGTTACATTATAAAAATTGATTAATTCTCCAGTAAAATGTACCGGCTAGAGGTAAGATACATACAAATTATGTGTGCAAAATCAATTGCAGTCACTCACAGCTGCATAGGTCCCCATGTGTGACGGATAGGAAAATTGTCCAACTATCTCTATTCTGTCCAGGGATTGTGGTGTCACTTTGAGCAGCCAAAAGATTTGCACAACATGATGACTTTCTTGAAAAAAAAATCCTTGTGTACATGCTTGTTGGCACGAGACTGCGTGTTTGTCAACGGATTGGTGTGCCTGTTTACTCAGATGTCAGGGCAAGATGTGAACAGGTCTTGTGGAGGCATTGGAAATCGGACAGTAGTTTTTACTCGGATGTTGCCTGGGTTAGGACAAGGTCGAAGGTGGACAAAGTTGGCTTGTTTTCTCCAGCATGTTGGAGGGTGAGGGAAGGTTCAATCAAGGTCCTTCAGAGAGAGGGAACACAGACAAAAGAACACGAGAATGTTGTGAGATTCAGCTTCCATATGGTGTGGGAAACTTTCCTTGTTAGAGGAGGGAGCAGTTTTGGGAGATGGAGTCAAAGGTGAAAGATAATGGCAGTTCTATCAGAGCAGCTGTAACTGCAGCACTGTAGCTGGTGTGGATACAGAACTCCACTGGGTTCTACCGCCCCGTCCAACTAATTATGGCTCCAAATGGCCTGTTTAAAGGAGCCAACAGTGATTTATTTTAAAACCCTACAACCGCCAGGACTGGGCCCAAGATCGGCAGCAGCCTCAAGGGGTTGCAGACTCGGGTGAAGCAGAGGACAGGTGCAGGGCACCAGAGAAACGTTAAGACCCCGCCTTCCACCCCAGTTTGAGAAGGAGACGACCCACAGGACGGTGAGCACGGCGACGGACCAGTGAAGGGCTCTGGGGCTGAAGAATACACAGACAGCGGGCCGTTGGTGACTCGAGCTGAGGAACCCACACAGGCTGCGGGTGACTGTGTCAAGGGACTTGCACCAGGCTGTGGACTGGCTGAAGGGGGTGCCAGGTATCGGAACTGGGATGTGAGAGGGTGCCAAAGGTTTCCTGATGGTGTTGGAGGCATTGAGTTTGCCGAAGGTTTGGATTTAAGTCTTTAGGCAGTATTGAAGGCGAATCCATGCAACCTCAGTCAGTCTAGCGGGACTCTCCCTTGCTTCTCTTTCTCTGACTATAATGGGCACGGGGCAATTTCTGCTGACAGCAAATCTGTCTGCCTTACGGCAAACTAAAGCAAATTTCATGTAATATTGCACCCTGTTTTATTACAAGACAGTAAAGGAATCTTGAAATTTTGAATGCAGTGCAGTGCTGGAAATGGGGATGAATATTTTGGGTGATGGATGGAGTGCCAATTAAACAGGCTGCCTTGACCTGTTTGGTGTTCAGACATTCAACAATAGGGGAAAAAAAACGTTGCTTTTGGAAGTATTTTCTTGTTATTCAGAGGCTTATTATAATTTTGTTGTAATACCCTTTCCCCTCGTGGCAACTGCCCTGCTCCTGAATCAATATTTGATTCAATAAAACTCCCTCTGAAATGTCACTTCTCATTTTTAAACCCTCTGGCTACATTGATGCAAATTAGCTGGCAGAATTAAATAGAACAAAATAAGCTTCAAACTGCTTATCAACTGTTTCCAGACTACCATTAAAATGGAATCAAAATTTAAACTGAGTGCAATGAATCAAGTTGCTCACTACATAAAAAATGCGCTGTTATGGATGGTCCACTTCAATGATTAGCTCTTAAACGGTGCATGTGCTGTAAATGTAAATGGGCAGCAGACTGTGGCACGGCAGTTTGCAATGCTACCTCGTTGCCCGAGGGAGCCAGGTTTGATCCTCACCTTGGATGCTGAATGTGTGGAGTTTGCATGGTCTCCCAATGACTTAAGGGGCAGAAATAGGCTATTTGGCCCATTGAGCCTGCCCACCATTCAATCATGAGTTGATCCATTTCCCCACTCAGCCTCACTGCCCGACCTTCTCCCCATAGCCTTTGATGCCCTGGCTAATCAAGAACCTATTAATCTCTGTATTAAATGCACCCAAAAACCCGACCTCCACAACCGTCCGTGACAACAAATTCCACAGATTTAACACCCTCTGACTGAAGAAATTCCTCCGCATCTCTGTTCTAAGCAGATGCCCTTCAAACCTGAAGTTGTGCCCTCTTGTCCTAGACTCTCCCACCATGGGCAACAACCTTTCGACAACTACTCTGTCCATTCCTTTCAACATTTGAAATGCTTCAATGAGATTCCCCCCTCATTCTTCTAAAGAGCTATCAAACACTCCCTAGATAATAACCTTTTCATCCTAGTGGACCTCCCCTGAACCCACTCCTGGGTTTCTACTGGATTCACTGGTTTCCTTCCACACCCCAAGAGCTGCCCATAGCTGTTGAATATTGCCTTTAGTGCTTCCTTCTTCCTTATGACCTCCAGCCTATTGAGTCTATGCCAGCAGTCGAGCACTCCCATCAGTAATTACCCCACTTATTTCCCTGTAACCTATTCTCTCTCAAACATTTGTTTTGCATCCATGCACCTGTCTAAGAGTCTTTTAGATATCTCTATTGCATCAGCCTCCACCACTCTTGGTGTAACAAAAATCTTCCCTCGATGTCTTCCCTAAACCTTCCTCCACTCACCTTAAACAGATATCCTCTGGTCTTGGCTATTGTTGCCTCAAGGGAAAAGGTGCTGCCTGCCCTCCCTATCTATGCCTTTCATAATCTTAAGTCACCTCTCATCCTCTGTTGCTCCCAAGAGAAAAGCCCTAGCTGTCATCCAAAACACATTCTCCAATCCAGGTAACATCCTGGTCATTACACTTCAACACTGTGAGAAAGCAACTCATTTAAACATTGATTCATCTTAAAGCTCCCAATTAAGAAGTATGGTAATCTTCATGAAACCCCATATTATCTAAGGCCTGGAACCACAGGAAAGAGCAACCCATTTCTGAGCATTGGCAAAAGGATCACATCAGAATACAGGGTTGCTGGATGCTTGATGGCCAGGTTGCATAGCAACCCATTCAGAATTTTCCACAGAACTCCAGCGAACTATAATAACAATCACAGTTGTATTGTTTTATCAGTGAGTTGAGCACATTGCATTCCAACTTCTCAATTTTAAAAATAATAAATATTTAATTTTAAAATTTAGACACAGCACGTTTACAGGCCCTTCTGGCCTACGAACCTGTGCTGTATAATTACACCCAATTAGCCTACAGTGTCCCCCACTCCAGTACATTTTGAAGGGTGGGAGGAAACTGGAGAACCCAGAGGAAACCCACTCCAGGAGAACATACAAACTCCTTACAGATAGCGCGGGATTTGAACCTGAGTCGTTGCCGCTGTAACGGCGTTGGGCTAACTGCTACGCTAACTGTGTTGCCGTTAATTTCATAATGAAATGGTACTGATGCAGTAATATTTGGTCAAAAGCAAGTAAGGCCATTAACAGCACACCTGGGGTACGTAATCGACCATGGACAGGTTTGCAAATGGAAGAGAAATGGAGTCACTGTGTTCCATCCATGGAGTTGTGACTACGGACTGAAGCTAAGGGGAAATACAGTCCAACTTCTACCTTGACCTTTTGTACTTAAGGGCTTTGACTCTAAATAACAACTTATACTTATAAAGCTGGAGCGGAGGAAGCAGAGATCAAAGATCATGAACAGCTACAGTTTTAGCTGCCTCGGGAATAAAGGAAAAACTATTGCAGAGAATACTCAGGTGACATCCATGGAGTGGGACGCACGGTTAACAGCCTTGAATTTGCTGGGGTTAGGAGTTAAAATGGAGGAGAAACACCCAATATTCTATCTGGGCACACCCCAAGTGATAGCATTAACATTGACTTCTCAGGTATCTGCTCGCCTACTCTCCATTCTCCCACACTTCCCCATCCCTTCCTCCAGCTCTCCACCCCTTCCCTCTCCATTCACAGAGCCATCCCTCCTACCCCTGTTTGCTGCTGTGCTCTCCTTCACCTATCCACCTATTACCTCCTGCCTGTGGGACTCTGCTCCTCCCCTGACCTCTCCACCCCCCACCATCTTATTCGAGCACCTGCCTATATTTTGTTCACACCTTGATGAAGACCTCAAGCCCAAACGTTGGTTCTGTATCTTTATCTTTGCTTTATAAAAAACACTGTTTCACCTGCTGAGTTTCTCCTGCTTTGTGATATTGCTTTCAAATTGCGTCATATTTCAAAAGCTTGGAGGTCCTCTGACACCGGTTTCCTGAATCGTCCTGAAATTTAATTGCTTCACACCATTGTTGCCAGGGACCTAAGCTCTGGATTTCCTCCCTAAACCTCTTAAACTCTCTTTCCTCCTTGAAGATTTTAGAGGGAACTTCACTCAGAGAGTGGTGGGAGTGTGGAACAAGCTGCCATCTGACATGGTAAATGCAGGCTCACTCTTATTTTAAGAATAAATTGGTTTGATACATGGATGGGAGAGGTCTGGAGGATTATGGAATGGGTGCAGGTCAGTGGGACGAGCACAGTGGTTCTCAACCTTTTTCTTTCCACTCACATCCCACTTTAATATTCCCTATGCCATCGGTGCTCTGTGATTAGTAAGGGATTGAAGAAGGTGGTATAGAGTGGAAAGGGAAGGTTGAGAATCACTGCTCCAGACCCAACTGTTACTGAAACATTTTACTTGAGAAAAATTGTCAATGGCCCATTTCCTTTGGAGTTATGAAACCGTGCAAATAATGAGTCAATTAGGGATGATTAAAACAGTGGTTTTCAAACATTTTCTTTCCACCCACGTAGAACCTTCAGAAATGCCTTACTAATCACAGAGCACAGATGGCATAGAGAATACTTAAAGTGGGATGTGAGTGGAAAGAAAAAGGTTGAGAACCACTGGACTAGCAGAATGATGTTTCTACACAGATCAGAAGGGCTGAATAGCCTGCTTTCTGTGCTGTAGTTCTATCCAGCCTCTCCTTATAATCAAGGGCTCTCATTTTGGCAAAACCCTCAGAAGTCTTGTCTGCACCTTTTCCAGCCGAACAACGTCCTTTCTAGATCAAGGATGCACACAGTCCAGCATCTGTGAAGTGACGCTTCCTTTTGTCCTGGAGAGACAATGGCAGCATGGCCCAGATTTCGCAGCTTTACTCTTCTGTATTTATACCAAATGCTGCAACATTATCAAAGCACTTCATGTATTTTCATGCTTCAAAGCCTTTCGAGTGTCACACATGATCCAAAAACACTGTTAAATGCAGAGTTGCTAAGGAGACAAGAAGGTTTGTTTTGGAAGCTGATGAGGTGAATTGATGGATACATGTTGGATGAAGGTTTTAACTCATTATTTTTTAAAACAGTACAACACTAGAGAAGGCCTTTCCTACCCATAAAATCTGTGCCACCCAATTAACGTTGCAATCCCATACATTTTTGGAGGGTGGGTTCTTCCGGAGAATCAAGAGGAACCCCACATAGACAAGGGAGAGAGCGTACAAACTCCTTACTGACAGCACCAGATCTGAATCCAGGTCACCGGCGCTATAATCACGTTGCGGGAGAGGGGGGGGTGGGGCGAGAGAGCGGGGTGGGGGTGAGAGAGGGGGGTTTGGAGAAAAATAAAGAGGTTCCTTATTATTTTTCAAAGGACCTTTGGAACATTCAAGTGGTTTCTATTTCATAATCCCTTTCAGCTCAAGACACGGGTGACTGGAGATGCTGGAATATGAGGCAACAAACCATCTCCTGGATGGACTCAGCAGGTCGAGCAGCATCCGTGGGAGATAAAGAATGGCTGACAGTTCATTCCAAAACCCTGCATTAAGACTGATGATGGATCTCTACCCAGAAGACCTGTGAAGGCCATTCTGGCAAGGAATCTGTGCCTTTGGAAGAGGAGTTGAAGATAAAGAGTTTGTTGGGGATGTGATGAAGGAGCTTTGACTCTAAAAGTGTTTGCAGCAATGAGCTGCTCCACAGTGATAAAGTGCCGTGGTGGAAAGATTGAGCAAGTGGTAGTCATTTACTCCAAACAAATGGGGCTTTCTTGCTTCATTATCTCGAAGATTCAGACCTGACAGTACCAGCAGCTAACTACAATGAATGATCCTTCTTCCCTCCCATTATTTAACCGCCAACACTGGGCTCAGTACAGTGATGAATCCCCTCCTCTCGCCATCTCCTCTTCACTTGGAACTCATTACACCAACATTTTGGTTCCATACAGCATCAAAGTGATTAAATGCAAGTAGAAATTAACCTTAGCTTGACCATCAAGTCAAGTTTATTGTCGTCCAATTGCACAAGTGCAACCCAACGAAACTGTGTTCTCTGGTCCACGGTACAAAACACTCAGACACACAACCAGACAAAATACAGATATAAACAACACATGCGTAGGACAAGTATTCGAATAAAAAAATAAATAGATGAAGTCACAGGACCATAAGAAATGAATTAGAGGTCAATCTACAGTACTATAAGAAAGGATCTCTGGAACCTCCCTCCTCTTTCCTACCCCACCCCACCACCCCCCCCCCCCACATCCCGCTACCATCAATGTGATCATGCAAAATTGTTCAGGACCCTTACCGCCCCACACACAGCATCTTTCAGCTGCTCCTGTCAGGAAAGCCACCCAGCACCAGGCTGAGGAACAGGTTCTTCCCATGGGCAGTGAGAATGCTGAACAACCAAATAAATTGTTCACACTAACCATCCGAGACTCTGATATTGACTATTTTTACTCCCCCACCCCCCGAGTCCACCGTCCCCTTGCCCCATGGTAGAAGCCCATGTTCCAAGTCATGTCAAAGTATCAGACCCATCATTCAATTATTTTATTGTGATGTAATGAAACAGAAAATGTGATATTACATGAAATGTCATTCAGTTTACTGTGAGGCAAACAAAAATTCACCCCCGCCCCCTTATAGTCAGAGAGAGAGAGAGAAGCAAAAGAGAGTCCTCCAGAGTCACTGAGTGTCCGTGGATTCACCTCCAGCACTAAAGCCACACAGAGTCCTGCCCAAACCATCAGCAACTTGAGCTCCAGATCTGAACCTCCAACATGACCAGGAAGCCTTCAGTGCCCTCTCACATCTCGGTTCTGCTACTGGTACCCCTTCTGCCAGACTCAAGCCAGTCTCCAGCTGTTCACAGCCTGGTGCGAATCGCTTGACCACAGTCATGAGTAGCTCACAGCCCGTGTGGGTTCATTGGCTCAAGTCATCAGCCTCAGAGCCCCTCACTGGTCCAGCGCCATGGTCATCCCCTCTGCTTCTACCTCTCAAAACTGGGGGGGGGGGTGTGTTCTCCCCATTTTCATGTGCCCTACATCAGCCCCTCGTGGCTACTGTCAAACACAGGTCAGAGGATTTTAAAAATAAACCACCGCTGATTCCTTTAACAGGCTGTGTGAAGACTGTACAAGCCAAGAGCAGGTGAACGGGACAGTAGGACACCAAGGGAAAGTGTTGTGTCTTCACTCCTTCTTCTCCCCAGGCCTGATTCAGCAGCAAGACTGCTTTTAGTGCAGCTCCGACACCACCACTATTTATTTTGATTCACTGAGACCCAAACAGTTCTAATTAAAAAAAAATGTAGACATACAGCACAGTAACAGACCATTTCTGCCCACCTGTCTGTGACGCCCAATTTACATCCATTAACCTACACCCCCGGTAGTTTTCAAACAGTGGGAGGAAACCAGAGGCCCTGGGAAAAGCACAGGGTGAACGTACAAACCCCTTACTGGGGATTCAAACCCCAGTCCCAATCGCTGGAGCTGTAAAGGTGTTGCATTAACGCTATGCCAACTGTGCTGCCCTACAATTGATCAAGATGGATTTGGAACTGGTCCCACAACCCAGTTAAAGATCTGCAATCCGTGTATTCTAAGGTTAAAAAAAAACTATTTTGATGGTTCTCACTCAGTGGGTCAGTCAACGTCCCCAGAGGGAAATGGATAGTCCAAGTTTCAGGTCGAAACCCTGCCTCAGGAACCCAGCTCCAGCAGTTTGTTTTCTGACCTAGATTCCAGCAATCATCAGCTTCTTGTGCCTCCATTTCAGGGCCAAGAATTTTTAAAATTTGTGTTCTTCACATCACTGGCTCAGGTAAAACTCCAGACCCCACCACCACTTGTCGACGTCCGTCATAGGGCAAAAGGAACTGCTCACACTAATGATCTGAGACTCTCATAGGTACAAAACAATACTCATTTATTTATTTGTATAGATGAAGTACTTATTCAGCATATGTATTGATTGTATGTGTGATCTGTCTGGTTTTGCACTAAGGACCGAAGAACACTGTTTCGTTGGGTTGTACTTGTACAATCAGATGACAATAAACTTGACCTGACATAACTGTGGGGAAAGTCCCATCAACCTCAGAGCACTTTGGAATGCCCAGAGGACAGAAAAACCATTTATATAACGATCAGAATTTATTGTCATGAACAATTCACGAAATTCGATGTTTTGCGACAGCATCAAAGTGCAAACATTCACATAAACCACCTTAACAAAATAAATAAAAAAATAATGCATGAAAAGTCAAAGTAAGGCCATATCTTTGGTTGACTGACCATTCAGGAATCTGATGGCAACGGAGAAGAAGCTGTCCTTGTGACACCGAGTGCTCATCTTTAGGCTCCTGTGCCTTTTCCCCAATGGTAACAGAGTGAAGAGGGCATGGCCTGGGTGGTGGGGATCTTTGAGGATAGAGGCTGCTTTCTTAAGACATCACCTCTTGTAGATGTCCTTGATGGAGTGAAGTCTGGTGTCTGTGATGTCGTAGGCTGGGTTAACAATCCTCTGGAGTTTTTTCTTGTCCTGAGATAGTGATGCAATCAGCCAGAACACTCTCCACAGTACACCTGTAGAAGTGTTTGAGATTCTTCGGTAACACTGGGAGGCCTTTGTGATTGCATCAACATGGAGGCTCCAGGACAGATCTTTGGAGATGTTGACACCCAGGAATTTGAAGTTCTTGACCCTCTTCGAAACTAAGCCCTCGATATAGACTGGATCGTGTTCCCTTGACTTCCTCCTGAAGTCCACAATCATCATCTTGGTTTTGCTGAAT
Source organism: Narcine bancroftii (assembly GCF_036971445.1). Taxonomy (NCBI): domain Eukaryota; kingdom Metazoa; phylum Chordata; class Chondrichthyes; order Torpediniformes; family Narcinidae; genus Narcine; species Narcine bancroftii. Next base: position 112,093,333 of record NC_091470.1, read on the forward strand.
GCAAGGTTGTTAGTGTGATACCACTCAACGAGCTGATCTATCCCCCTCATGTACGCTTCCTCATTGATATCTGTGTTTCTGCTTATACTTGTGGTGCCATTGGCAAATTTGTAGATAGCATTGGGTGAGCTCTTCTACCTTTGAGCTTTTTGTCTTGGTTCCGAGCTTGGCCATTCTCTGGTTAACCAATCATTGAGGCTGTTCAAACAACAGCTCGCCTCTCTTCAATACACGAAGGCACTGGATAAACTAGTATCCATAGGGGTCAAAGTCAAATAAGTGAAGTTTCGGGCCTGAGCCTCGTCAGGGTTTGAGCAAAAGGCAAAAGGGCGGCAGAATAAAACAGGGGGGGTTGGGGGGGGGGTAGGAAAGAGAGCAGCAGGGAGCCCAGATAGGGAACAGTGAGAGAAACTCTCACAGAACTTGCTGCAAAGAGAGGAGGAGAACTTCAGGATAGGGATTCCTCAAAGAGATTACACGGTGGAACCATGGTTTCGCTCTGACCATGTGGAGGAACAGATCGATCCACTCAAGGAGATGCTCAGTTCTTTCACCAGAATACATTTCACTTTTGCAATGGAATATTAAGCAAGTGCTACAAAGGTCATGACCTATTCTGTTGAAACATTTTACTTCACATCCAAATTATATTGAGAGGATTAATTTTAAGTCCAAGATGGGAAAATATTTAAGCAAGGCCAAATAATAATAGCAGTCTCCAAAGGGCAGGAACAACTCATTAAATTGTAGTAGATACAATGAATTGTTCAGTTTTATTCAAGTCAAAATCCTTCAAATATATCCACAGGAGGAATTACATCCCAATAGCTTTTATATTGGTGAGTTAAGATTCAGTTTACTGGCCTGAACCAGTATTAATTTCCACACAACAAGCTTGTCTGTCAGATCAGGAGGATACAATAAAGAATTTTATGGTGCAGTCAATCAAATAGGAAGCTGTTTTGCACCCTAATAACACACAGTAACAGCAGTTTTCATTACCAGCCCAAGTCTCACTCCGCTATGTTTATGTAGATCACAGGAACTGTCATCTAACTGATAACCAGGGATCAGTATGCAGCATACAGGCACTGTGCCCCTCAGGGCCCGTTCTTAAATTGGTTGCCTTTATTCTGTTGGAAAAGAGAATGGGAGGAGTGAGGATGGGAGGGGAGAGAATGGGCTTTCATACTTTAGGCTGGGGGAGAGAATGGGGGTGGGGATAAAAGTGGTGGGAGAGAACTGGGGAGGGAGAAGAGACAGGGGAAGGGGAAGAGACAGGGGAAGGGAAGAGTGGTAGGGCAGGGAGAGAGTTTGGAGACAGAAGAGAGGAAGGAAGGGGAGAGAGAGGTGGAGATAGTGTGGGACAGAGAAAGGGTGAGGGAGAGGAAGATGGGTTGAGTGGGAGAGCAGAGGGAGGAGGGGAGAGGTGCTTAGGTGGGAGAGGGGGAGAAAGGGAGAGAGGGTTAGAGAGGGGAACAGTAAAAGAGAAGAGGAAAAGAGGAAAGAATAGAGGGAGAATTGAGATAGAGGGCCAATATGCCAGAGAGAGTCAGAGACTCTTCCCAGCTGAGGAAACAATTAGGATGCTGGTTTCTCATTTCCTCTGACAGAAAACCCTCCCTTGCATTGCAACATTCCCTTCATATTCACCAAAGTACTGACGGAGTTTTGAATGCTGCATTCCACAGTGGAACGCGAGGCCAAAACTCTTCTCATGGGCAAAATGGCTTTGTAGAGGACAGGGCTCAGATCAACACATGACACAAAGACCAGTGGCTGGAGAGGGGGGGGGAAGAGAGAGAGAGAGAGAAATCAGAATGAATTGTCGTGAACAAGTCACAAAATTCCTTGTTTTGCAGAAGCATCATAGAGGGAACACATATAAACCCCTCTAAAGCAATTTAAATAATAATGCATAAAAAGTGAGGCAGAGTCTGTGGTTCATTGACTATTCAGGAATCTGATGGCAGCTGGGAAGAAGCCGTCCTTCGTTTTTAGACTCCCGTACCTTTTCCCCGATGGTGGAAGGGTGAAGAGGGCATGGCCTGGGTGGTGGGGGTCCTTGAGGATAGAGGCTGTATTTTTAAGACACCACCTCGTGTAGATGTCCTTGATAGAATGAAGTCTGGTGCCTGTAATGGTGCAGGCCGAGTTAACAACCCTCTGGAAATTTTTTTCTTATCCTGAGATTTGGCAGCTCCGTCCCAAACAGTGATGCAACCAGCTAGAATGTTCTCCATGATACACCTGTAGAAGTTTACGAGAGTTTTCGGTGAAATGCCGAATCTCCTCAGACACCTCACAAAGGATAATCACTGGCGAGCGCTCTTCGTCATTGCATCAACATGAAAACTCCAGCACAGATCCCTGGAGATGTTGACACCCAGGAGTTTGAAGTTCTTGACCCTTTGGCTGTCTTCACCACTGGTGCTGTGGTCCTAAGTCTTGGCTTGTGCACCGGGAGTAGAATTACAGTCAGATGATCAGACTTGCTGGCTCGGTAGGCGTTTTTCATGGTGGTGTTGCAGTGGTCGAATATTAGCTCCCTTAGCATGTGACATGTTGGTGGTTGTTTCAGGTTGGCCTGATTGGACCTCTATAATGATCAGGAAGGTGTGAGGATGTGCTGTCTCAAGGCTGTTAATCACTGTGCTTAGTCCCTCCAGTGCCAGCCTGACATTATCCTGGGGTGACCAGGATGATGGTGGTGAACTGCCTCGACAGTAGAATTGGTGGCACTTGATCGCCAGATGTTCCAGGTTGGGGGAGCAGGACTGGGACATAACTATCACATCTGTGCACCACGATGACACAAATGCCCCTTCCCCAGTTTTTTTCCTGATGCCACTAGCTGGTCAGCGCAGTGGAGGGTGTAGCCCTTGGGCTGTAGCGTCATGTTCACAATGTCTGCGTTTAACCATGTTTCTGTAAAGCGCATTACACAGCACTTACCGATGTCTCTCTGATGTTCATCAAGTTTGTTCTCCAAGTATTATACATTGACCAGGAGGATGGTAGGGAGCAGAAGCCCAAGTATTATACATTGACCAGGAGGATGGTAGGGAGCAGAAGCCACAGGGTCTGCTGCCTCAGCTGAACCTATAGCCTCACATGGATGGGTCTTTTTTACATGACCCGTGAGTCTGCTGCTAGTAATTCCCATGGTGTTTAAATGGTCCATGTGACGTCCCTCTAAAGAGGGAGAGAGAAGGAAGAGAGGGGACAGAGAGGGAAGGGAGAACAAGAGAGGGAATAGAGAGGAGAGGGAAGAGAAAGGGGGAAGAGAGAAAAGCAGAGAGTGAGATAAAGGAGAGAGAGATAAAGGAGAGAGAGAAAGACATTCAGGTAAATAGAGAGAGATGGATGGAGAGACAAACAGAATGAAACAAACAAATACACAATTTCAGATGAGAGAGAGAAAGACATTCAGGTAAATAGAGAGAGATGGATGGAGAGACAAACGGAATGAAACAAACAAATACACAATTTCAGATGAGAGAGAGAGACAAATAAAGCAAGATAGATGGACTGAGGGATTGCGGCCAGCACAGCAGGAAAGTAATTATGCCCCTTTGGTTCCAAAGGCATCAAATAAAGCAGTGGAAACAACTGTCAATCAGAGCGAGTTGGAGCTGAGTCTCAATCACACAAGAACATTGGGATTATTGAATGCCGTTGGCAAGGGCTGTGGCAATATTAAGAAAACTGACAAATGAAGTTTACTTTTAAGTTCTGCGGGAAAAAGGATATTTGAAGGATATCACTAGCCTTTGTGATATTGGTTTGTGCAGGGTGATTAATCCCAGGGCAAATTGAGAAACTACCAGTGTATGGAGAAATCTGGCTGTATGTGTACAGTTGGAAAATAATAAACCTGAACTTGAGGAATGAATGTTAATAATGCAAATTCTCAGCAGGAGAAGCACCTTCCCACAATGTCATTTAGGACAGAATTTCAGGGGTAAGATGAAGAATAAAAGTAAAACAATGCTGGGGAAACTCAGCAAGTCAAACAGAGTACTTTACATAGCAAAGATAAAGATAAATAAACCAATGTGTCGGGCTTGAGCCCTTCATCAAGGTGTGAGCAAAATGTCGGCAGGTGCCCAAAACCAAAGGAGAACGTCTTCAGTGTAGGCATCCAATGAAGTGTTTCGCAGAGGACAGCAGTAAAACACGAAAGTCTGCAGATACCGTGAATTGAAGTCAAAACACAACGCTGGAGAAACTCAGCAGGTCAAACAGTGTCCTTTATATGGGAAAAATAATGATCGAAATGTAGGTTATGTACCTTTATATTGGCAATATAAAGTAATCTGTTTGACCTGCTGAGTTTCCCCTTCAATCAATGTCCGCAGAATCTTTTACTTCTATAAAGTGAAGCACCTCCATGCATAGCAAGGAATGCGTTCCTGGACATCACCTGCAGCTAGTTGCACCACCAAACATTCCTGGCACGGATGGAACTTAGTTCAGAAATATACTAAAATGGTCTAAATATTTTCTCATGAAACTTGTACTTTACAGGTGTAGCATGGGTTCTCTGCCATCTCGGGCACTTGGCATGCTCTGTCATCCTGGGTTGCGTCCAGGAGCATTTGACTGCATGCCCCATCACGACCTTCTTCATATGTGGACCAGAGGTGATACAAGAGTTACAGGCCCCGATGGCAAAGTGGAACCTGATTGAGTATGGGATCAGCCGCGACACCACTGGCTCACCACTCCAGAGAGCCTGGTTCAGTCCTGACCAGGGGCGTCGGTTGGTTAAAAAGAATGGCAGGGCTGCCAGAGCTGCTGTAACAGTGGTTCTACTACTATTGCGGACCCAGGAGAGCAGAGGGATCTGCAGGGTCCTGATGAAAATGCCTCCATACGGGGTTTTAATGGCCTGTCAAAGAAGCAGATGGTTTATTTTTAAAAATCTGTGCGAAAGAAGGCGGAACTCTTCTGGGCAGTGAACCACAAGGGGTTGCAGAGGACCAGCACAGAGCACCAGAAATGGGAGCACACTGCCATCATTGAGAAGAAGCATAGGAGACGATTTCCACAGGACGGTGACCATGGCAGCAGACCAGCGAGAAGGTCACCACACAGGCTGCTGGCGACCTGCGGTCAAAGCTCCCCCACTTCCCTTGGTGGGTGAATTCAGGACAAGAGAGGGCACAGTCTTAGAATTAGAAGGAACCCATTTAAAACAGAGATGAGGAGAAATTTCTTTAGCCAGAGGGTTGTGGATTTGTAGAATTCGTTGCCACATCCAGCTGTGGTGGCCCAATCATTGGGGGAGTTTAAGGAGGAGATTGACACGTATTTAATTAGTCAGGGGATCAAGGAATATGGGGAAAAGGTTGAAACTAGATTTAAGAATGGTTTAGCTCAGGGCAGAGTGGTGGAGCAGAATTGATGGCCCAAGTGGCCTACTTCTGCTCCTTTATCTTTTGAACAAAATCAGAATCTATTGTTATGAACAGGTCACAAAATTCATTGTTTTGCAGCAGGAGCAAATATTGGTATAAATGACATTAAAAAATAAACCAGTGGAAAAGGAGAGAAGGTGAGGCAGTGTCTGTGGTTTATTGTTCATTTGGAAATCTGGGAGGAGATTTTTTTTCCTGTTGGGTGTTCACCTTCAGGCTCCTGCACCTCTTTCCTGATGGTAGCAGATTTCAGAGGCATGGCCTGGGTGGTGGGGATCCGCAAAGATAGAGGGTGATTTCTTAAGGCACCGTCTCTTGTAGATAACCTCGACAAAGTGAAGATTGATATCCAAGATGGCACTGCCTTGTGCATTGGCACCTCCATACCAGATAGCGATGCTGTCCTTTGCACACCAATGAAAATTTGCCAAAGTCTTTGGTGACATAGCAAATCTCTTCAAACTCCTCACGAAGTGTAGCCGTTGGTGATCTTTCTTCATGATTGCATCACATGAAGGCCCCAAGATAAATAGATCTTCAGACATGTTTTCACCCATGAATTGGAAGTTCTTGACCCTCTTCATTGCTGACCCCTCGATGAGGACTAGTTCGTGTTCTCCTGATTTCCTCCTGAAGTTCACAATCAGCTCCTTGGTGTTGCTAACGTTGAGGGCAAGGTTGTTGTCATGACACCACTCAACGAGCTGATCTATCTCCCTCCTGTCCACTTTCTCATTGCCGTTTGTGATTCTGCCAACAACCGTAGTGTCATCAGAAACTTTAAAGATGGTATTTGAATTGTCCTGGCCACACAGTCACGGGTGCAGAGCAGTGGGCTAATCACACATCCTTGAGATGCACCTGTGTTGTCAGTGAGGAGGAGACATCATTTCTGATTCGTACTGACTATGGTCTTCAGATGAGAAATTCGAGTATGCAGTGACAGATGCCAAGCTTTTGGAGTTTGTTGATGGTGTTGAAAGCCTTGCTGTAGTCTATGAAAATTAGACTGATGTAAGTTTGGCTGTTGTCCAGGTGAAACAATGCTGAGTGGAGAGCCAGTGAGATTTCATTTGGCTGTGGACATTTTTGACCAAATTGCAGTGGGTGTTGATCTTTACTTAGATACGAGTTAATTCTGGCCATAACCCTCCTCTTATAGCGTCTCATTTCATCATCGTAGAAGTGAGTGTTTTCACAAAAAGAACTTTAATATATATTTTTTTAAATATAAATGTACAGCACAGTAACAGGCCCATCTGACCCAAGAGCCCATGCTGCCAAAATACATCCAGTTGACCTTCAACACCCTGCCTCCCCGCATATGTATCAAACAGTGGGAGGAAAATGGAGCACCCAGAGGAAAACCACACAGACACTGGGAGAACGTACAAACTCCTTACATACAGCGTGGGATTCACACAATAATGCTCTTGTAATTTTGCTAACTGTGCCACCCCATTTGTCTGTAATTGGGTCTAACTTGTGGAGTTGAGTGGAAGATTCTTGGGTGGTGGTTCGTTGGGAAGAACTACAGACAGTCCCCAGGTTATGAACGAGTCCTTTAAAGTCTGCCTTTAAGTCAAATTTATAGGTAAGTTGGAACAGGTACAAATGGTTCTTATTCAGCATTTTTTTTGCATCAGTCAAATATTTATAGTATATATTTTACATTTCTATGCAAAAAAAAGAAAGATCATGATTAAAAGTTAACATTTATTCTCATTCCATCAATGTCTTTTATACGGGAAGGGGCATTCAAGAGGTAACTGGGGGCACAATTTGTTCCTAAGTATGAGTTGTCTGTAAGTCAAACGTTCGTAACACATGGACTGCTTATACATGAAATAAGTGTTGCCTTGGTGCCAATGGGTGCTTAAGGTTGACATAGATTGATAGGCCAAAATGCCTCCTTCCATGCTGTACGACTCCATGCCTAAGCTCAATGGGAATCAATGGCCTCTTTTAAACTGCAGCACCTGGGTCGCCCTCCTGGGACCCAGGTGCGATTACTGGGAGCACCTTTTAAATTGCAGAGGGACCCGGCGATTTAAGGGGGATCCCGCCTCCTGCAATGACATGTCACGCACTCAGTGTAAGTACTGTCGGATATTCAGAAGCTGGCTGACTGGTGATGCATGCACGGCAACGCTGGCATCACCGGAATAAGCTGGTCAGCCATTTTCCTGTTCAAATCAGCTGTGGACGAGACCTAGGTTCCCTGACTACCTCTGTCTGGTTGGATTCTAACTGCGTGTAACTGGGGAGCTAACCGGGAAAATTGCCCGGTTAACCCCATTTTACATGGCAGTTTGAAAGGGCATAATAACACTGTCCGCGACCAGTTTCACATCATACAAAACAAATAGCTGTGAAAATGTGTGGTCAGTCATGCAGCCCAAGGGCATTACTGTACGAGTCCTTCAGGGCAGAGTCCTGGGACAACAACATTTCATCTGCTTCATTAGGTTAACACGTTGGGATGCTGCCCATGTTTCTGGATAAGTGCAGTTTCAAGGGCAAGGAACAAGGCTCAACATCCAACAGGAGGAAGCAAAGTAAAACAGGAACCCAGCCAGTCTTGGAGCATCTGTAGGAGGTAAAGATACATTACCTATGCTTCGGGTCCGAGTCTTTCTAACTAAAAACAGGAAGGCGTATGAATAACGACTGAAGAATGCAAGGGATGGAGTCCAGACCAACAGCCACAAGGTCAAAAGCTAACAGGAGAAAGCAACCCACAAAACAGCTCCTGCTTTAAACATTTGCTTTCTCTTGAACTGCCGGCATTTGCTATCTTTTGATCGGCCTCTGGGTTGACTTGCGGAGGCTAAGCTGTTTGGACCTCTTCAATCTGCCACTTTTCCCAACGACGAGGACGTGGGCAGCAGGCACCTGCAGGCTGCAGCTTCCCTTCAACCTTCACCTCATACTGCAAATACCTGGTCATCCTGCTTCGGCTGTGGGGATAAAACCCAGGGATGTGTTTCCCATCAGGACTGAGGGTCATCCTCTCCCAGAAGGTGAGAATTCACGAAGAACAATAAACATGATCTCGTATCCTATGAGAAGGGAAGAGAATGAGGGAAAGTGGGGAAGAAAGAAAGAGATATAAGAGAGAAGGGGAGAGAGAGGGAGAAAGGGAGCAAGAAAGAGAATGGGGCAGAGGAGAGAGAAAGAAAGAGAAAGTTTTGGATTTAATGTCAGAGGACATACATGACATTACATACAGCCCTGAGATTTTTTTTCCTGCAGATGTGGCATAATTACCACTAATTTGTAGTGCAAAAAAACTACACAGCGCAAACATGTAAACAAATAAAAGAACTGTAAACAACTGTCTGCAATACAGAGAGAACAAAGAAAATCAACAAAGTGCACGTCAGAGTCCTTAAATGAGTCTCTGATTGAGTTTGTTGTTGAGGAGTCTGATGGTGGAGGGGGAGCAGCTGTTCCTGAACCTGGTGGTGTGAGTCTTGTGGCACCAATACCTCTTTCCTGATGGCAGCAGCAAGAACAGAGCGTGTGCTGGGTGGTGTAGGTTCTTGATGATTGCTGCTGCTCTCCAATGGCAGCGCTCCCTGTTGTCGATAGTGGGGAGGGTTTTGCCTGTGATGCCCTGAGTGCTTCACCCGGAAGCCCAGACATGCTTTAGGCTCAGGGGTATTGATGTCCCCATACCGGACCGTGATGCAGCCGGTCACCACACCTCTGTAGAAATTTGCCAGGGTTTCTGGTGTCATACCAAACCTCTGCAAACTCGCGCGTGAGAGAGAGAAAACACAGATTAGTTTGGGATTGGATATTATTTACTTCCTAGTTTCTCCCTATTTCCCAGACAGATGGTTAATACAGAAAGACCAAAAATTCTAATTAGTCTTGGTTGTGGTTGAAGGAAAATCAATGTCCTACTTGATTTTATTTTCTTAAATGGAGTGCTTCAGGGCTGTAAATGTGCAATTTACCAATGGTACAGCCTCTCCAAGTGAATTTCAATCCCCATCTCCCTCTGCACTAACAGGAAATGAGAGAAGCCCAAAGCAGATTGAGTGTACTGGAAATTGGGTGCTTGGTGCTCAGTGCAGACTTGATGGGCTGAAGGGACTGCTTCTGTGCTATCTGTCTGGTCCTATCTTGCAGCTCTGAAACAGGAGCCTCTCTGGAATAAGTTACAATCATGAATTCATTGGCGAGAGGCTCAAAGTGCACATGTGGATGTGAGAATTCATAAAAGATGCCTATCTGTCAGGTTTGTCTGCAGACACAGGGAAGCTTTGATGGAATTCTATCTCAGAAAATCTCTCAACGAGTCTGCAAGTTGATAAATAGCTTGGAGAGCAGAAACAAGAGGTAGAAACCTGACTGCAATAGGTGGCAGGGACTTTCTTTTCCACAGACTTATCTAAAGGAGGGTAAAAGCAAAAATATCTTGTTTCTTTTCAAGAACCTTACAAGCTGCCTGAAACAACTCCTCAATTTCATTTTACATGACAGATAAATTGCCGCTCTAAAAAAGTAATTGGTTCAATTGTGCTTTCTCTTTGATGAGTCTGTGGATCTCTGTCAATAGGACCCAATCTTTATATTCCATTTATAAAGATTTATGAGAAAGAATTATCAATATATGGAGGAGGCTGTAGATAGTTGGGCATAGATCCAGGAAAGCACTTTTGAGCACAGGATGGCTGTAAAAACCCAACTTGAGATTAGAGGTTTTGACTCAATTGAAGTTGCAAACAATAATTGTCTTCAAGACCCCCATCATCTCCCACTATTGACAGAGAAATGATGAGGTCAATGAGCGGCTGACATCCCAGCCTTGTGTATGCCCATATCGGAGCACACATATCTAAATTCAGATAGACCCCGACTCACGATGTTCCGACTTATGATATTTCGAAGTTACGATGATCAGAATCCGTTTTGAATAAAGGTAAGTCAAGGTCGACCTGTATCATCGAGGTTGCATTCCTTCTCTGAAGGAGATGCTTCCGTCCAATCAGCGCAAGCAGATCACTTCCCACTGCCGCCACCACCCCCCCAAATGTCATCACTTCGATGCTCCTCTTGTATTCACAAAAAGGAAACGTGCTTTGACAGACCCAATGGCGTTTTTAAAATAATGGTGATTTGGAATGTATGTGCAGGTTGCCCTCACTGGGGAGGGAGAGAGAGCAACGGCAATCTGTGTATGTGTTCCAAATCACAACGTAGGTTGCGAGGTGTTGCCATTGCCGATAGTTACCCAGTGCCACCTCATGCTCCCAGCACCAGCAGAGACATCAGCCTCCTAGTGGGGATAAGGCAGATTGCTATCAGTACGGTAGACCCTGAATTACGAAAATTTCACCTTACTATGCGAATCCTGGAGCAGAACCCCATCGTTAGTCGGGGTCTACCTGTAGCGCTTCAGCCCCCAGCTGGCCATCTTTCAGAACAACCGTCCCTTCATTGACTCCAACTATTCCCTCCTCTGCCTTGGGAAAGCTGCCGACATATAGGAGCTATCCCATTCTGTCACACTCCCTCTTCTCACTTCTGTCAGGCAGAAAACACAACTTGAAAAGAAGAAATACCAGAGTCAAGGACAATTTATATCCCACTGTGTGGTGGTACACCACTGGCTTACTGCAGGGGGAAACCTCTGTACCTGCAGGAGTGTAGGGGGACAGGACAACACCTGGACGGCTTTCAATCAGTCGGCCTGAATGGATCAAGCCCCACCTGGTTGGGTGTCAATCACCCTCCGGGATATAACCCTGCGCCAGCCTCCCGAGACCTCACTCAGAGTTGCTGCAGCCACAACAAGCCTGGCTCTGTGGAAGTCTTTGTGGATTAAAGCCTGTGTGTGTCTGATTCTGTTTAACAGCGCACTACAATTTAATCCACAAAATTTTCCCACAGGTTGCCATGGAAAAACTCCTGAGCGCAGGGAGCCTCGAGGTCGACCCACGCCACCCGGAAGCCCAGAAGTGCTTCGAGATCTGGCAGCACATGGTCGAGCCAATCATCGAGGCACACATGGACTCCGATCGGAAGAAGTTGGTCCTACTCCAGTCAAAGCTGGGTCCTCGCACCTTCCAGGTAACCGAAGGCTGCTCCACGTACAAGAGCGCAATGGACACTCTCAAGAACTTGTACAAACCCCCCATGAATACGGTCTGTGCAAGGTACCTCCTCAACACCCGAGCCCAGCAACTCGGGGAGACGGCTGAGTCTTACCAGGGACACTTGCGAGAGTTGGCCTGACCGTGTCTGGCTGATCCCGGGGTAGGTGTAGAGGAGGTCGAGAGGCTGATCCGGGATGCCTTCGTCCAAGTGCTATGCTCGAGGGACATCTGGCAGAAGCTGCTGGAAGACAACATCTATGCCCTAACCAGGACTATAGAAGTGGTCCAAACCCTGAAAACAGTAGCCATGCACATCAAAGCCTTCGATTCCAGGTTCCCCCAAGCTCCCTCATGGCCTTCTCACACTGCAGCTGCAGCCCCAGGCCGAGCTGGGGAGGAGAACGTCGCTGCGGCAGGCGCCCGGCACCCCTGTAAGTACTGTGGGTCCTGGTGTGGGTCAGATCGATGATCGCGTCAAAACTGCCTAGCTAGGGACCAGTATCGTTCCTGATGCGGCAAGAAAACCACTTTGCAAAAGTGTGCCTCTCTAAACTTGCCGGTAGCTTGGTGGCCCTCTATGACCTCCCTACCTCCCCCGCGGACCCTCCCATGTGCGCGTGCTGGGCTGCGCCATTGTCTCTGCGACAACTTCCCCATTCCCCGACTTTGCAACATCCGGCCCCACCAGTGACCATCACAGCGTGTGCCACGAGCATCTGCACCAGCCCTTGCCGGCACCGCCTACTGAGAACTACAGTTCTCCGGCTCACGGCATGACGTCACTTCCGGCTGATGTAACAACATCACTGCTGCTGGCCGTGATGACATCACTTCCCCGGCACAGCGGACACAGCTGGGGAAGGAGGCCAGTCACACAGCGGCTCCCCACGTGCTACCGCCATCTTGGGCCAGGCAGCAGCCGACATGGAGGGCCCCCGACGACATTAAAAATGATGTGGTCAACATGGGCGATGACCAGGCTGCCCTATCAACACTCCCCATTCCTCCGGATAGCAATGACTCCGACTCCGAGATGGTCCTGGCCACCACCACGCGGACCAGGAACATCCCCCACGATCTCGGGCGCTCGATAATCGACATGCAAGTCAACAGGCAAGTAACAAAGTGCCTGTTGGACAGTGGCAGCACCGAGAGCTTCATACACCCGAGCGTGGCCCACTCCCTAAAGTTAAAGGTCCACCCCACCACCTACTCGATCGCCCTTGCCACCAAGGATAAGACTGTTGGTACCCTCGGGCGCTGCTCGGTCAATATAACAGTGGGAGGGGAGACTTACACAGGATTCAGCTCCTGGTCATGCCCAAACTCTGCGCACCACTCCTACTGGGCTTGGATTTCCAGTGCCACCTGTAGAGTGTCACCCTTGCCTTCGGGGAGCCCCAACCTCCACTCACATTGCACAGCACGCCAACCTACCAGCCCCGGCCAACCTGCGGCCTCTCCACACTGCGCATCACCCTACCAGCGCTCTTAACACATCTTGCGCTAGGCTGCAAGCTGATCACCGTCAGAAGTAGGCGCTATTGCGCTGCAGACAGGGACGTCAAGCCAGAGGGGCGGCGACTCCTGGCAGTAGGCGTTATAGAGCCCAGTAACAACCCTTGGAGAGCCCAAGTCCTGGTGGTCAAAGGGGGAAGTAAGCCGAGAATGGTCGTGGATTACAGCCAGACCATTAATCGGTACACCCAGCTGGATGCCTACCCCCTGCTGAGGATCGCCGACATGGTCAATGAGATAGCCCGCTACCGGGTTTTCTCCACGATTGACCTGAAGTCGGCGTATCACCAAATCCCTATCCACCTGAAAGACAAGCCCTATACCGCCTTTGAGGTGGATGGGCGCCTGTACCAGTTCCACCAGGTTCCTGTTGGGGTCACGAACGGGGTCTCCGTCTTCCAGCTGGAGATGGATCGCATGGTGGACCAGCACAAGCTGAAGCCAATGTTCCCATATCTGGATAACGTCACTATCTGTAGCTGTGACCAGCAGGACCACGATGCTAACCTGGAAAAATTCCTCCAGAGGGCCGGGGAGCTGAACATCACTTACCCGCCTCGCCACCCGCCTCACCATCGTGGCCCATGGAGTCGTCGGCCCAGATCCGGAAAGGATGCACCCATTAATGAAGTTACCCCTCCCCCCCATGCTAAAGGCCCTCTGCAGGTGCCAGGGCCTGTTCCCTTATTACTCGCAGTGGGTCCCTCGCTTCTCAGACAAGGTCCGCCCATTGGCCCAAGCCACAACTTTTCCCCTCCCACCTGAGGCGCAGGCAGCCTTCACCTGCATCAGGCAAGACATCGTGAATGCCACGATGCAGGCTGTGGATGATGACTCCCCCTTCCAGGTGGAGAGCGATGCCTCCGAGGTGGCCCTCGCTGCTACCCTCAACCAAGGGGGCGCCCCGTCACCTTCTCCTCCAGGTCCCTCCATGGCTCCAAGCTAGGGCACTCTGCCATTGAAAAGGAGGCCCAGAAGATTGAGGAAGTGGTCCGCCAATAGCGGCACTACCTGGCCGGCAGGAGATTCACACTCCTTACGGACCAGCGGGCCATGGCGTTCATGTTTAACACTAACCACAAGAGCAAGATCAAGAACGACAAGATCCTGCGCTGGAGAGTCGAGCTGGCAACCTACAGTTATTACATCCAGTACCGCCCTGGGAAATTTAATGACTCCCCTGATGTCCTCTCTTGCACCTGCCCATCTATGTATGATGACAGGTTGCAAGCATTGCATGAATCCTTCTGTCATCCGGGCGTCACCCAGTTGTACCATTTTGTTAAGTCCTGAAATCTGCCGTATACCATCAGGGACGTCAGGGACATGACCGTGGGCTGTTGGGTCTGTGTGGTGTGTAAACCCCGCTTCTTCCGTACCCCCCCCCCCCCCCACCCCGGCCCACGTTGTAAAGGCTACTCGGCTTTTAAAGCATCTCGGCATGGACTTCAAAGGGCCCCTGCCTTCCACAAACCGAAACGTCTACTTCCTCACGGTAGTGGACGAGTACTCACGCTTCCCTTCCGCCATCCCTTGTCCGGACACCTCCATGGCCACTGTCATCAGGGCCTTGGGGCAGATTTTCACCATGTTTGTCTACCCCGCCTTCATCCACAGCGACCAGGGGTCTAGTTTCATTAGCGACGAGCTGCTCCAGTACCTGACGGCGAGGGGCATCATGACCAGTCGCATGACAATCTATAACCCGAGAGGCAACGGGCAAGTGAAACGTGAGAATGGGGTGGTCTGGAAGGCAGTCCTCCTGGCTCTCAGGTCAAAAGGGTGGGCCGTTGAGTACTGGCAGGGCGGGCTCCATGCCATTCGGTCACTGCTGTGCACGGCTACCAACGAGACCCCTCATGAATGTCTGTTCTCATTCCCCAGGAGGTCAGCGACTGGAATGTCACTCCCAGCATGACTCACATTCCCGGGACCGGTGCTTCTGTGTAAGCATGTACAGACACACAAGGCCTAAGACTTGGCAGAGCAGGTTTTCCTCCTTCATGCAAACCATAACTATGCTTATGTTAGGTTCGGCACTGGCAGGGAGGACACCGTCTCAACCAGCGACTTGGCACAAGCAAGAGCACCCACCACACCACCCTCCAACCCAGGATGACGCTGACCAGGCATACATCCCCATCCCCAGGCAGCTATGGGGCACGCAGGACCTCCTGACCATCAGGGGCCCGCTTCAGCCTTAGGAGATGAACCTGCCCCCCCCCCCCCCCCACCCACCATCCAATACGACCCACATACATCGACCCCGGCCCCCCTGGCCACCCCTCCGCGCGGCACCACACCAGCCACACACACCCCTGCCGCCAGCCCCCCCACTTCCCCTCTGACCAGTGACCAGGAGCCAGTCCTACGACGGTCACAGAGACCCCGGCGGCCACCAAATCGTCTCAACCTGTAAATATTGTATGTACATAGTGGGTGCAATTCCTTGTTACTTTCCCCCCCCCGGGTCAATTTTAAAGAAGGGGGTGAATGTGGTGGTACACCACCGGCCTACTGGGGGCAACCTCTGTACCTGCAGGAGTGTAAGAGGACAGGACAACACCTGGCCGGCTGTCAATCAGTCGGCCTGAATGGATCAAGCCCCACCTGGTCGGGTGTCAATCACCCTCCGGGATATAAGCCTGCGCCGGCCTCCCGAGGCCTCACACAGAGTTGCTGCAGCCAAAGCCAGCCTGGCTCTGTGGAAGACTTTGTGGATTAAAGCCTGTTGTACAGTCTTTACCTTGTGTTTGTCTGATTCTGTGTAACAGCGCACCGCACACTGTCATCTGACTCTTGAATAAGAACATAAGATATAGGAGCAGGAATCAGCCATCCAGCCCATCGAGCCTGCTCCGTAATTCAATGAGATCACGACTGATCTGATGATCGGCTCATCTTGACCTACCTGCCTTTTCCCCATCTCCCTTAATTCCCCCACTATGTAACAATCTATCCAACCTTGTCTTAAATATATTTACTGAGGTACTCAGCAGCACAAGGACAGCTTCTTCCCCTCTGCCATCTGATTTCTGAATGAACTACGGACATTACTGCACTTTCTCTTAATTTTGCATTGATTTGTTTATTTTTAAATACTGTTTTATTACAATATTTTCATTCTAATGCTGCTGCCAAACAATGAACTCATCATCCTGTTCATGACGATAAATTCAGATTTTGAATTCAAGAAAGGAAGCTCCGTCCTGATTGATTTTCTTTCATCTCACTTTTTACTCTTTGTAAGATGTTGGCATCAAAGATAAGGCCATTCCCTCTCTGCCATTGAGAAGGTAGGGGTGATGAGGTGCTGCTACAGACCATGTGGAGAAGCTTGCTTCACAGAGATGTGGATATGGAACAGCAATCACGAAGCCAAGGCTATTTTGTTCCAACGTGGGTTCACATGGGACTCGGAGAGGAAGCGTTGGTCCTATCTTCCAGCTCTGCCTGATGGTACAGGACATGGGTTTGGGAGGTGTGTTTGAAGAAGCCTTCTTGAGCTGCACAGGACATGCCAGTAAACACAACAGCTCATTATTGGATGGAGGGAACAACTGCTCAAGGATCAGATACCAACAAAATGGACTGATTTGCCCTGGATGAGAGCATTGCTGGGGGTGTACTCTTCCAGGCAGGTGAAGAGTTTCCCATCACACTGCAGACTCTAAGGTGGAAAGGCTGTGGGTTATCAGGAAGCAAGACCCTTGCCACAAGATAGCTAGCCCCTTTCTGCTACCACGAACTCTGCATGACTTCAATATCTCGCTTCCTGAAATTTCAGTGATGATAGAGTTGGCTGCAAAGCATTTTGGGATGTCCTGGAGCTGTAAAAGGTGCTATATAAATGCAGTTCACACAAAAATGCTGTAGAAACCCAGCAGGTCACACAGCGTTTGTTATGCAGCAAAGATAAAGATAAACCCCCGATATCCTGGCACCTATGGGGATTGGTAGATGGTGGATAAGTGATTTTCTGATAGTTTGAGATTGTGTGTTGTGTGATTGGTGAACTAACGGGAGGATGCGCCAATTTTAAACTTTTGTATTTTCTACCTATTTATTTTCCATTTTTTTTTACCGGTTGCTTGAATTCAGAGAACAGGAGTTTCACTGTATAACTAATGCTTCAGGCCAAAGCATGAGGAAAAAGCAGGCAAGCGTCTGAATAAAGTGGTGGGGGCAGGGGGAGGAGCACAGTTCCACAGGCAAGAGGTCATAGGTGAATAAGGGAAGGAGGGCATGAGAGAAAAAAAAACTGAAAGTGGGGGAAGGGTAGATATCTGAATAGAAAGGGAAGAGGGTGGGGAGCTGGAGGGATGGGGGAAGAGAGAGAGCAAGAGGAGCCCTAATGGAAACCAGAAAAGTTGATGTTAATACCATCTGGTTGGAGAGGGCCCAGACAGAATATTAGGTGTTGCACCTCCAATTTATGAATTTATGGGTTGGCTCTGTTTGCAATGGACATACCTAGTGTCGCCGAGAATGTTCTCCCAGAATCACAGTGCGGCTTTCGCGCAAACAGAGGAACTACTGACATGGTCTTTGCCCTCAGACAGCTCCAAGAAAAGTGCAGAGAACAAAACAAAGGACTCTACATCACCTTTGTTGACCTCACCAAAGCCTTCGACACTGTGAGCAGGAAATGGCTTTGGCAAATACTAGAGCGCCTCGGATGCCCCCCAAAGTTCCTCAACATGGTTATCCAACTTCACGAAAACTAACAAGGTCGGGTCAGATACAGCAATGAGCTCTCTGAACCCTTCTCCATTAACAATGGCGTGAAGCAAGGCTGCGTTCTCGCACCAACCCTCTTTTCAATTTTCTTCAGCATGATGCTGAACCAAGCCATGAAAGACCTCAACAATGAAGACACTGTTTACATCCGGTACAGCACGGATGGCAGTCTCTTCAATCTGAGGCGCCTGCAAGCTCACACCAAGACACAAGAGCAACTTGTCCGTGAACTACTCTTTGCAGCCGATGCCGCTTTAGTTGCCCATTCAGAGCCAGCTCTTCAGCGCTTGACGTCCTGTTTTGCGGAAACTGCCAAAATGTTTGGCCTGGAAGTCAGCCTGAAGAAAACTGAGGTCCTCCATCAGCCAGCTCCCCACCATGGCTACCAGCCCCCCACATCTCCATCGGGCACACAAAACTCAAAATGGTCAACCAGTTTACCTATCTCGGCTGCACCATTTCATCAGATGCAAGGATCGACAACGAGATAGACAACAGACTCGCCAAGGCAAATAGTGCCTTTGGAAGACTACACAAAAGAGTCTGGAAAAACAACCAACTGAAAAACCTCACAAAGATAAGCGTATACAGAGCCGTTGTCATACCCACACTCCTGTTCAGCTCCGAATCATGGGTCCTCTACCGGCATCACCTACAGCTCCTAGAACGCTTCCACCAGCGTTGTCTCCGCTCCATCCTCAACATTCATTGGAGCGACTTCATCCCTAACATCGAAGTACTCGAGATGGCAGAGGCCGACAGCATCGAATCCATGCTGTTAAAGATCCAACTGCGCTGGGTAGGTCACGTCTCCAGAATGGAGGACCATCGCCTTCCCAAGCTCGTGTTATATGGCGAGCTCTCCACTGGCCATCGTGTCAGAGGTGCACCAAAGAAAAGGTACAAGGACTGCCTAAAGAAATCTCGGTGCCTGCCGCATTGACCACCGCCAGTGGGCTGATATCGCCTCAAACCGTGCATCTTGGCACCTCACAGTTCGGTGGGCAGCAACCTCCTTTGAAGAAGACTACAGAGCCCACCTCACTGACAAAAGACAAAGGAGGAAAAACCCAACACCCAACCAACAAATTTTCCCCTGCAACCGCTGCAACCGTGTCTGCCTGTCCCGCAACGGACTTGTCAGCCACAAACGAGCCTGCAGCTGACGTGGACATTTACCCCTCCATAAATCTTCGTCCACGAAGCCAAGCCAAAGAAGAAGAAAGAAGAAGAACATGTCGGCGCAGGAGTGGGGCACGGAATTAAAGTGGCTGGCCACTGTGCGGTTCCCGCATGCACCGTTTGCAGATTTTCTTGTAATACAGTCTAGTTCTTTAAAAATTGACTTGTCGATTCTACAGTGGTTGGCACTCGTGCATGCCAACCTCCATTTTAGATAGCATGGCATGCAAATGCAACACTCCTGTGCTTCACATCAATGCACTCAGAATACACTGTGTCATAATGCACACTTAAATCAATGCAGTACAGGGGAAACAATGTCCTGTGGTTCCTGCATAATTAATAGATGGAAATTAAAAAAAGATAAAACAAACAATAAAAACAAATGACAGAGGAAATTAAGGTGTTCTGTAAAGATTTAATACACAGCTGATTGTTGTGTCACTAAAAGGAATTTCCATGATCTTTTGGGGCCTTTTATCTTGGTGAATAGGAACCTTGAACCCTGCCTGTCCGAGAAAGCTGGTCATGGCCTCTATTAATTTCAGCTTTGCTTGGGTGTTGTCTGTTCTGTGGCCTTTGCTGTTGTGGAATGTTACATTCCTCCAAGTGGGAGGTGCTTTATCAATGTTCCTTGAGGGGAGTGAAATACGGACGTCTGCAGACGCTGTGTTGTAGTCAAAACACAGAAATGCTGGAGGATCTCAGCAGGTCTTACTGCATCCATAAGAAGTAAAGATATATTGCTTGAAGAAGGGCTCAGGCCCGAAAGATCTGTAATATATTTTCACTTCCTATGGATGCTGCGAGACTGGCTGAGCTCCTCCAGCATCTCAATGATCCTTAATGTCATTTGAGGTGAAGAGATGGGAGGCTCAGTCCTTTCCCTGAGATCGTGGCAGCACTTTCACTGTTGCACGTGGACAAGATCAATGGCCTGTGTGAGTGGGGCTTCCCCAAATTAAGCTACAGAATCATATGGCGCAGTATCAGGCTCTTCAGCCCACCCTGTATGCATTGGCAGTGAAGTCCCTGCCTCACCTCTCCCACCCCCTCCTCTCCTGCGCACTTGCCGCAGTCTTGATGAAGAGTTTCATCTTGGAACCGACCATTCTTTTTCTCCCACTGACCTGCCGAGTTTCTCCAGTAGAGTGTATTTGGCTCTTCAAGGCATTACTATGGACCAGGTTTGACAAAGACCCCATTTACACTCTGATTCTTTTTCCATCGACATGTAATTAATGTCCTGCCCGCCCACCTCCCCCCAGTGGAAATTATATGGCATTCAACCTCCCGATATGTTGATGTTAGTAAGCGGCCTGTTACCGTGCTTCATGTCTAAAAAGAACATTTTAGCTGTTTTTAAAATTTTTAAAATATGTTTGCTTTGTACTTTCACCATGGAGAACACTGTCTTGTTGGGCTGCATTGTTACAATCGGATAATAAATAAACTTTAACTTGAAGAAAACTGAAGGTCTCAGCCTTAAAAGTTTTAAACTTCATTATCATGAAAGGTCCTCCGAGGAAACGGTGGCAACTGCAGCAGAAAACGAGAACACGATTTCTCTGCCAGAAATTTGAAGTGAGAACAAAATGCAGTCAATGGCCGAGGAGTGATAGCACCTCTGAAGAGAAAAGAAGTTAAGGTTTCAGGCCAATGAGCCTTCATCGGTGTTCAGACAAAAGGTCACTGATAGAAAATGCAAACTCCGCTACTCGCTACATGGGAGCTGAGTATTGCAAACACTCTCTGTTGAGCTCTGGTAATGTGATTAATGCACAAGGCAGATCTTGGGAGACGTAAAAGACATGGCTAGTATTCAGATTCAAAACTCTTGATCTGTGTGTTACCTGGAACCTTAAACAAGTTTTATTTTTCCTTCTGGGCATCAAGTAATTTTTCCATTTGCCGCTGGGTGGTGTGAAAATGTTAAGTTTAATTTTGGCTCAATACATCAGCGTACAAGGATGTGCCAAAACTCCACTGACATTGCTCTCTGTCCCAGGAATGGACAAAAACGGTACCAGAGCAGTGGTGAAATAACCATCTTGAGAGCCATCTACTATGGTCAAATGGCAGCAAGAGGTGAGCATAAGAAGTCAGCCTTTATTGCAATCGCCGCGCTCTTTAACAAAAAAGGCTGGAAAAATGCACCCACTAAAATTTTTAATTAATGGCACTTAATATACAGTTTAATTAAGCAGCACTAATTAATCTGCCTAATGTTAAATTAACCTCATCGAGATGAAGTGATAGTTTAATGGTCTGCTGAGTCTGCAGTTTTGAAGGTACAATATCTTTGGACGCACTTCCTTCAAGGTGAGAAAGGAGGGACCATTTTGAGTGGACCTGAAGATGATTATCTCCAGCCATGGAGTTATATCTGGAAGCAAGGACTTTCCACAAGAGGCCTTGAACCGATGGTTTTCTTCTCTTCACCTTCTCACTTGTCAGGAAGTTGCAGCAGCGACTGCACTTCCTGAGAAGATGGAGGCAGGCAAGGCTACTGGCCACCATCATGTCAACCTTCTACAGGAGCTCTATCGAGAGTGTCCTGGCTGGCTAGTGTGGTTTGTTGCTGCAGAGAAATGGATTGGAGGTCATCTACAAGACCAGAAGAGAGGCAGAAAGGATTACTTGTGTCTCCTTCCCTCCCCCACTGACATGTACGAGGATCATTGTCTGAAGAGGGCACGCAAAATCATTGAGGACCCCCTTCCAACCCACATACACAGCATCTTTTAGCTGCTCCTGTCAGGGAAGAGATACAGGAGTATCAGAGCCAGCCCCACCAGGCTGAGGAACAGCTTCTTCCCATGGGCAGTGAGAATGCTGAATGACCAAAGGAACTGTTCGCACCAACCATCCAAGACTCTATTCACAAAACAATATTTATTAGAACAGATGAATTACTTGTCCTGCGTATGTCTGGTTGTGTGCTTGCATGTTCCCCACACCCCCATCCCCCCCCCCCCCGAGGACCAAAGAACGCTGTTTCGTCAGGTTGTACTTGTGCAATCAGGTGACAATAAACTTGACTTCATTACATCCGAGTTTGTCACTGAACAAGGAGCAGGAGAGGGAATGCTGAGCAAAGGCTCCTTCCTGGTTTTGGGATTGGTGCCGCACTCAGTGGGGGGCAGCATTCCACCGAGTTGCCCATCCTCATTTTCGTGGATAAAGGTATCCATGTCTGTCAAAGGTGCTACCATTAGGAAGGTACAGGAGCCTGAAGACAAGCACACAGCAGCACAAGGGCTGTTTCTTCCCCGCTGCCATCAGATTCCTGAATGAACAATGAACCCAAGACCCTATCGTACTTTGACATTTTGTGCACTATTTTTATTTATTTTGGTAAGGTGGTTTAAATAAATGTGCAAAACAACAAAGTTTGTGATTTGTTCTTGACAATAAGTTCTAATTCTGATTGATTTCAAGGCCGTTTCCATGACAGCTGGCATCACTGGCCAATAGGATGCACCAGTTGTCAGCTCTCTCAAGGCCAACTGGCCAATTAATGGAGGAGTGTGGGTACAGCTGGTGCCTACAACACCACCGTGTTGTGAATGGATTACTGGTGGTTTGTAATTAACATGGTTTTACTGCTAATTAGCAAGTTCAATTAAAATGAGATCTTTACATGGCACGGTTATTGGAATATTTATTTAGAGGTCACTCCAATGCTAATTGTGCATCATAGGGAATGTGAAGCCTTGCACCTCAAGGTTGGCGTATTACCTTTCCTTTTCAGAAGGAATTAGTGTCATTGGAACCCAACCAAATATTGTCACCAATTATCCTGTGTAACCGAGGTTTGCTCAGCCAGTCTAGTCAGAGATTATTGCCTTCTTTAAAACTTTAAACCGATGTGCTCATATTTGATCACTTTCACTCATTAGAACATAAGAAATAGGATCAGGAGTCGACTATCCGGCCCGTCCAGCCTGCTCCGCCATTCAATGAGATCAAGGCTGATCTCATGGTAGGCTCATCTCCACCCATCTGCCTTTTCCCCACAATTACCTGACTATGTAAAAATCCATCCAACCTGGTCTTAAATATATTTACTGAGGTCACCTCCACTGCTTCAGTGGGCAGCAAATTCCACAGATTTCACCACCATCTGGGAAAAGCAGGTCCTCCTCATCTCTGTCCTAAATCTACAATCTTGAGGCTATCTCCCCTAGTTCTAGTCTCCCCCACCAATAGAACTAACTCAATCTTAGCTATGCCTTTCATAATTTTATGTTTTTATAAGATCCCCTCTCAAATCTTCTAAATTCCAGCGAGTACATTAAATATTTTAGACAGACAGCGCAATAACAGTCCCTTTCGGCCCACGAGTCTGTGCCACCCAATTATACCTAATTGACCTACATCCCCCATATGTTTTGGTAGGAATCAAGAATGCTTGGAGGAAACCCACACAGACATAGGGAATATGCACACTTCCTTACAGAGAGCATGGGATCCGAACTCCGGTCCCGATCGCTGGCGCTGTAACAGCATTTCGCTAACCGCTATACTAACCGCACTGCCCAGTCACAGACAACTCAATCTCTTCTCACTGGCTAACCCCTTCATCCCTGGAATCAAACTGATGAACCTTCTCTGCACCACTTCCAAAGCCAGTACATCCTTCCTTGAATCCACTCAGTCATCTTCAAATGGTACTTATGCTTCCTAACTGGTTCTTTTTTTGAAGCTTTACCATTTTCCAATTAAAATAATGGTAAGGTCATCTCAGCAGCTGGTTTTTCATCTACACCAACTTTAAAATGCCAGTAAACCGAGCTGTTCATTTTAAATGGGGAGGGAACTTGAAAAATGTGCACTGTTTATTTCCAAAAGCAAGTGCCAAGGATCCCAATTAGGCAGGTGGCCAAAATGCAATTGCTCAAAGCCTCGGCCAAAACCATGGATTTAGAGGCATTTAGGAACAAGGCCCTGATGCGTGTCAATGAAGCAATTACTTGAGTTGAGAGTTCTCCTGTCTGCTTATATTTAGTTCTGGCACAGTGAACCTATTCGACAGAAACACAAGCCTCTTCAGAATCAGAATTTATTGTCATAAAATTCGTTGTTTTCGCAGCATCACAGTGCAAACATTTATAAAAAAAGCACCTTATAAAAATAAATAAAAATAGTGCACGAAAAGTCAAAATAAGGCAGTGTCTGTGGTTCATTGATCATTCAGGAATCTGATGGTGGAGGGGAAGAAGCTGTCCTTGTGCCGCTGAGTGCTCGTCTTCAGGCTCTTGTACCTTTTCCCCAATGGTAGTAGAGTGAAGTTGGCATGGCCTGGGTGGTGGGGGTCTTTGAGGACAGAGGCTGCTTTCTGAAGACACCGCCTCTTATAGATGTCCTCGATGGAGTGAAGTCTAGAGCCCGTGATGTCGCAGGCCGAGTTAACAACCCTCTGGAGTTTTTTCTTATCTTGCGCATTGGCACCTTTGAACCAGACAGTGATGCAACCAGCCAGAATTCTCTCCACCTGTAGAAGTGTTTGAGAGTTACCTCATGAAGTATAGCTGCTGGCGAGCCATCTTCATGACATCATTGACATTAAGATCATCACTCATAGCCTTCAAAGGATCTATCACAGAAGTTTAGCACTCCCCCAAATCTGTAATTCCTACTTGCTCCAAAATTAAACATTCTGGAACCTAATTTTAGGAAGGTGACTAAATGCCAACGTCTTTTTACTGAAAAATATATTACAGCTTTGAACCAGGTAATTTGACCTTTTACATTTGACTTTCTTTCCTTCTTTGGCTTGTCTTCGCGGACGAAGATTTATGGAGGGGGTAAATATCCACGTCAGCTGCAGGCTCGTTTGTGGCTGACAAGTCCGATGCGGGACAGGCAGACACGGTTGCAGCGGTTGCAGGGGAAAATTGGTTGGTTGGGGTTGGGTGTTGGGTTTTTCCTCCTTTGCCTTTTGTCAGTGAGGTGGGCTCTGCGGTCCTCTTCAAAGGAGGTTTCTGCCCGCCAAACTGTGAGGCGCCAAGATGCACGGTTTGAGGCGATATCAGCCCACTGGCGGTGGTCAATGTGGCAGGCACCAAGAGATTTCTTTAGGCAGTCCTTGTACCTCTTCTTTGGTGCACCTCTGTCATGGTGGCCAGTGGAGAGCTCGCCATATAACACGATCTTGGGAAGGCGATGGTCCTCCACAAACCTGGCACAGTTAGCACAATGCTAATACACAGCACCAGTGACCCAGATTCACATGTGACACTGTCTGTAAGGAATTTTCCTCATGTCTGCATTGGTTTTCTACGGGTGCTCCAATTCTCTTCCACTTTCAAAAGACATTCAGGGATAGTTGATCAATAGGAGACATTTGGGTGGCTAATCTCTAAATTAAAAATCATCTTCCTCCATCTGATCCTGGGAATCTCTCTCATTCCTTCTCTAGCTATGTGCCTTGAATAAAGTTTCGCTGCTTGCTTTAAGTAGACCTGAAGGAGGCTTGTTTCATGTTCTTGCCATGCTCTGGAGAAAGAACTTGACCACAAACTCACACCAATCTTGTCACCCATTATTGGAAGCCACTTTCTGTGAGACAAAATCCACCTAGCCTCTTCCCCATCACCTCACCTCCCAATAATAGAGATCCCATTTGCCTGCTCTCCTGCTGATCCCAGATTTTCCAGACATGTGGCTTCCAGCTCTGTTTCCAGGCCTCCCAGTTTGACCTGAACAGGGATCCCAGATACATGCTCCCATTGACTCATTATGTGCATAACCACCAAGGATGCCCTCGCGAAGGCCATCATGCTCGCCCACCCGCACACCGACCTGCACACCGACCTGCATATGGCACTTTCTGTCAATGCCTCTGCCATTGGTGCCATGATGGAGCAGCAGGTGAATGGACATTGGATGCCACTGGCATTCTTCAGCCACCTGCTCCACTCGCCGGAACGCAAGTATAGTGCCTTCGACCGCGAGTTACTGGGCATGTACCTGGCAGTGCCACTATTTCTGCTATTTTTTTGGAGGGGAGGACTTTTACCATTTTCATCGACCACAAACCCCTCACCCAGGCGCTTTCGATGGGAAAGGATCCCTGGTCGGCCCACCAGCAGCGTCACCTCTCCTTCGTGTTGGACAATGTGGATGCCGATGCACTCTCGCGATCGGCCATCTGCGCGCTGACACCCGGCCTCAACTTCGAACAGCTCGTCTGGGGCCAGGAAGCTGATGAGAAGATGAGGGCCTTCAAGACTGCCATCACTGGCCTGCGGTTCTGAGACCTCACGACGCCGAGCAGCGAAGGCATCATCCTTTGTGACATCTCCTTAGGCATCCTGTGGCCAGTGGTTCCCAAGCAAGGGTGCAGGCAGGTCTTCCATCACATCCAGGACCTTTCACATCTGTCCATCAGGTCCACATTCCAGATGGTGGCAGAACGGTTCGTATTGCATGGGCTGTGGAAGCAGATCGCGGGCTGGGCCAGAACATACACCATTGTCAGACATCCAAGGTGCACAGACACACCAAGGCGCCCGTACAGGAGTTCGAGCACGTCCGGGAATGGTTCAGCCACATTCATGTGGACATCATTGGGCCCTTACCCATTTCCCGGGGCAACCATTACCTGTTTACGGTGGTGGACTGCACCATTCGCTGGCCCGAGGCGATCCCATGCCAGACACCTCCACCGACTCCTGCTCCCAAGCACTGTTGCTTGGTTGGATCACCCAGTTCGGCGTCCCAGCTCACCTCACTAGCGATCGGGGCACCCAGTTCACATCTGCGCTCTGGGCACAACTCTATCAAAATAGATAGAATTGAAAATACCCAGGTGCAAAGTGACTTTGGAGTCCTTGTGCAGGATAGCCTGAAGGTAAACTTGTAGGTTGTGTCAGTGGTGAAGAAGACAAATTCAATGCTGGCATTCATTTCAAGAGGAATAGAATCAAAGAGCAGGGATGTGCTGTTGACGCTCTACAAGGCAATCATGGAGGATTGTGAACAGTTTTGGGCTCCTCATTTAAGAAAGGATGTGGTGATGTTGGAAAGGGTTCAGAGGAAGTTCACAAGGATGATTCCGGGAATGAAAGGGTTATCATATAAGGAGCGTTTGACAGATCTAGGCCTGAATTTATGAAAATTATACCATTGAAACATTTTGTATGTGAAAGGCATGGACAGAACAGATGTAGAAATGTTGTTTACCATGGTGGGAGAGTTTAGGACAAGAGGGCACAAATTCAGACTTGAAGGGTGCCAATTAGAACAGAGATGTGGAGAAATTTCTTCAGCCAGAGGGTGGTGATCTGTGGAATTTGTTGCCACACGTGCTTGTGGATGCTGGGAGATTAGTGTATTTAAGGCAGAGATTGATATGTTCTTGATTAGCTAAAGCATCAAAGGTTATGGGCAAAGGGATTGAATGACAAAATGATTGAATAGTGGGGCAGACTCAATGAGTTGAATAGCCTACTTCTGCTCCTATATCTTAAGGTGTTATAGTTGGGCATCCAATAGATTCTTTGATTACACAGAACAGTGCAGCCCTGGAACATGTCTGTGTCCATGTCAAACTGAAACTGTAACGCATACACTTGATAGATTTTGCACTAGGTCCCCATCCCAAATTTTTTTGTTTGGCTTCAATTCATTTAAGAATTGCCATCTTTCTTAGTTGTAGGTACATCTGCTGCACCAGATGATACCCACTTCTTTCCAAAAATGCTCGCAGCAAAATAACTTTGGGTCATGCAGCTGCTCTGCACACCAAACGCTTCAACCCACCTTTAAAAGCGAACGATGCCTACAGAGGTTCAACCTACCAGAGAAATATATTAATAGGATTAAAGCATTATATAAGGGTCCATTGGCGAAGGTGACAGCAAATGGATATATATCAAACCAATTTAAATTAAGCAGGTCAACTAGGCAGGGATGTCCACTATCTCCCTCACTGTTTGCTTTAGCTATAGAACCCTTGGCAGAACTGATAAGAACAGAAAATAAAATAAGAGGGATAAAAATAAAAGAGAAGGAATATAAAATCAGTCTATTTGCAGATGACGTCATAGTATACTTAACAAAACCAGAAATATCAATAAAAGAATTACATAAGAAATTGAAGGAATATGGAGAAGTGTCGGGGTACAAGATCAACGCAAATAAAAGTGAAGCGATGCCAATGAATAATGCGGATTTCACAAAGTTTAAGAAAGAATCACCATTTAAATGGCAAACACAAGCAATCCGATACCTAGGTATTCAACTAGATAATAATCTAGGCCATCTATACAAATTAAATTATCAGCCATTAATGAAGAAATTACAAGATGACTTAGAACATTGGAAAGATTTACCACTAACACTGATAGGAAGGGTAAATTGCATTAAAATGAATATCTTCCCAAAGATACAATATCTATTTCAATCGTTACCAATTCCCTTAACAGAGAAATTCTTCAATGAGCTAAAGAAAATAATAAGGAAATTCATATGGAAAGGGGGGAAACTGAGGATAGCGCTAGATAAATTAACAGAATGGTACAAACAAAGGGTCTTACAGCTCCCAAACTAAGAATTATTATAGAGCAGCACAATTAAGATACCTATCAGATTTTTATCAAACAAGGGAAAAACCAGAATGGACCAGGTTAGAGCTAGATAAAATAGGGGAGAAGGTACCTGAACATATACTATATAAGTGGGATGAAAAGCTGGTGCCACATAGGAATTCACCAGTACTGCACCATCTGCTCAACATTTGGAAGAAGATTCACATAGAAAGGAAAAAACAAATTATCAACTACCAAAATTAATATTGATGCAAAATCAACTAATCCCTTTCACAATAGATAACCTTTCTTTTAGAGAATAGGAGAGAAAAGGGATCAAAAGAATAGAAAATTGTTTTTCGGGAAATAAATTATTATTTTTTGAACAAATGAAGTGCAAATATGGTATAACTCACGGTACAATGTTTGCATACCACCAACTGAAAACCTACTTGAAGGACAAATTGGGAAGCAGGCTGAGGTTACCAGAAGGAAGCAGTTTTGAATATGTGATTACAGACACAATGATAATTAAAAGATTTATAACAAACATGTACATCAAACTATAAGAGAAAGAGAACGATGATACAAGCTGTAAACCCAAACAAAAGTGGGAACAAGATCTAAACATAAAGATAAAGAATGAAACATGGGAAAAGCTATGCTCAGGAACTATGAGAAATACAATAAACACAAGGTTACAAATTATACAATATAATTGGTTACACAGGCTATATATCACGCCCCAAAAGTTAAATAAATGGGACCCAACAGTATCAGATAGATGTTTTCGTTGCAAGAAGGAAATGGGAACAACAGTACATGCAATTTGGGCATGTGAGAAAGTGGAAAAGTTTCGGGATGATCTAAATCAGGTATTAAATAAAATCACAAAAAGCAACATACCAAAAAATCCAGAGATCTTTCTTCTAAGTAATATAAGAAGTAAAGAACCTGGCCTCGATTTGGATGGAGCACAAAAAAGATTTATTATGATAGCCTTAGCTGTAGCAAAAAAAATGTATTATGTCAACCTGGAAATCAGAAGAGAGCCTGAGAATACAGCAATGGTTCATAGAAATGAATAAATGTGTTCCATTAGAAAAAATAACATGTAATTTAAAAAATAACATCACAGTATTCGAACAAATTTGGGAACCATACATGGAACACAACAGAGAAGTCCTACCGCGGACCTCCACCCCCTAAAATGACAGAAGGAGAAGACGACGAAATGAACTGACCCAGTAGATGACACAATTTTCTTGTTTATTTTCATTGTGTGATGACATTGTTTAATGTATCGTATATGCTGAACGTTTAGTGGGTGGGGGGGGTGGGAAGGGAGGGGGGAAAAGGGGAGAAAATGACACTGTATATTTAAGAGGGAAATGTTTATGTGTATTTTGGTCAATATGGTTCATAGAGTGAAAAATAAAAAAGAAATTTAGAAAAAGTGAACGATGCAAGGAGATCAGATCACAGGCAAGGTTGTTCTTGACATCTGATTTTTAAATTTAAAAAAAAAGGTGTTATAAAGACAATTTTGCTGTTAATCAGAATTCTCAATGAACGTGATGTTCACAATATCACTTGCAGGGATTTCTCTGAGCTCAATCACTGTCACTAAAGGAACCAGCGGTTTCCTGCAGGATTTTAATGCAGAACATGCCTTGTGGACTGCAACAAGCAAGCAACAATAGCTCCAGCTGTTCACAAAAGCTCCAGCAACCATCTGAGCAAAGTTAGATGGTGTTGCAAATGATACCCTAAATAAACACACTGACCTGGTTAAATATTCTTCCCATCTGGGTCCCAGATGGAATTAAATATAATTTTTAGGAGTAAAATGAAGAAAATGTGGAATTGAAAAACACAGGAAATTGGGCAGCATTGAGTTAGAGCACAAATGATTCAAGTTAATAACTTCCATCATGTTATAGAGTAAACCAGTAACAACACCACTCATCCCAAATATTCATGCTAGTGAATATTTACAGTATCTGTCTCTATTTTACATTTCCTTATGGGGGTGATTTAAGGTACATCAAAATGTACCTGCATTTCTGCAGTAAGTTGTTAGAATGTTTTAAATTCTTGGGTGCCAACATCTCTGGGGCATTCATGTTAATGCAATCATGAAGGAGGCTCGCAGTGGCTATGCAGCACGTTTCCCCGGTATCCGAAACGCTTCGGGCCGGATGGTTTTCGGTTATTGGGGGTTTATTTGGTTAACCGTAACAGCTCAGTAGCATCAGCAGAATTTTTGTCTCAGTGGTTAAATAACAACAATAAATAATGGCAGGCTTTCAAGCATATGTTCCAAAAACAACCTGATCTCTGCTTCTAAGATAAATGCAGCACCAAACACTCGAAATGCTGGTTTTTCCAACACTGCACTCTTCTGTAAGATGTCTCACACTTACACCACCGTCCAGTTTGACCAACAGCGACTTTGCTCTATCGACAAACCAGCATTTCCTTCTTTTCTTTTCATTGACACCCATAGCGCTGTCTGCAGACCTTCTTGTCATTTGCAGCTATATCTGGGTACAGTCACGAGAGCTCCATTGTTATCAAAATGGGAATGCAACAACAGGGCCGCACATGGGCAAGCCAGGGGAAAGATTTTTTTCAACTTGTGGCGTCATGTCGGCATTGCAAAAAAGTTCAGTTAATTGATCTTTTCGGAATTCTGATAAGGGGAAGTGTACTCTATTTTATGAGGAGTTTAAAGAGATTTGGTACGTCACCAAAGACCCCTGCAAATTTTTACAGGTGCACCGTTGAGAGCATTCTGACTGGTCACATCACTGTCTGATACGGAGGTGCCAATGCACAGGGCAGGAAAAGGCTACACCAGGTTGTGAACTTGTCCAGTAGCATTGTGGGTATTATTGTTCACTGCACTAAGGACATCTACAAGAGACAATGTCTCAAGAAAGCAGCATCCATCATTAAGGTCTCTCACCACCTAGGTGATGCTCTCGAACATGGCCACCTTCAGGAAGGAGGTACACGACTCTGGACCCAACATTACAAAAACAGCTTCTTTCCTTCCGCCACCAGAATTCTGAAGGGACATTGAACCATGACACCACCTCACTTTTAACTCTTCTTTTGCACCAATGATTCATTTTTAAATTGTATATTTTTATGGTAATATAATGAGAAGCAATTTTTATGCCTGTAATGCTCAATAATGTTGTCGCAAAGCAATAGATTTCACGACACACATCCATGACGATAAACCTGATTCTGAAATAAGAATTTCAATACATGTGGACATTGTACCCTCCATTCTAACCACCTCCCATGTGTTCCTCAAGCTTTCTGTTCCAATTATTTATGCTACAAGTTACTGAAGGACATTCCTTCAGTTTTTGTTTTACACATATATGATCATCTAGACTCACAAAGCAGAAGCATCACTCAAACTCTTGCTTCAAAGAGGGTGGTGGATAATGCAGAAAGACCTGGAACACATCACCTGAGGGGGATTCTGGAGTAAATTCATGGTAGTGATCAAACAGGAATTGGATAAATTCTTGAGAATAAATGTTTCAGGGTTAGGGAGAAAGTGGAGGGGATTAACCTCGCACTGTGCTCACCCAGAAAAATGCACCAGTGGACTTGCTCTGAGTCGTATCCCATTGTGATTCCAAGAGATCATTCATCTTTTGATGGGCAGACCGAGCCCCGGGGGGGGGGGGGGGGGTTGCGGGGGGGGGTGATAAAAAGAATTGAAGCATTTCGGCTGAGTGGAGATGGAGTGAATTGGGTAAAGAAGAGAAATGGAGATGGGGAAATCAGAGAAAATGAGAAAATGGATTCATGAAGACTGAGCTAATAAGGTTTCAGAATCAGAATTTATTATCAAGAATATGACATGAAAGTTGCTGTTTTGCAGCATCAATACAGTGCAAACATTGCTATAAATTAAATTTCAAAATATAAAATAAATAAATAGTGCGAGAAAAATAGGAGAAAGTGAGGTCATTTTTGTGGTTCGTTCTCCATTCAGGAATCCATGGCGGAGGGGAAGATGCTGTCCTTGTGTCGCTGGGTGCTCGTCTTCAGGCTCCCGTACCTTTTTCCTGATGAATTAACAAACTGCACACTCTTCCAAAATCACCATTAATCAGATGTGACTTTACAAGGTCCAGAGAAGCCCAACCAAGGGATGCGGAAATATTTTCAGTCGAAGCAAACGAGTTACACCTATATCTTCAGATACGCAACTAGCACTGCTGATAAACAGCAATAGTTGGATTTTTCATTGCATCTTTACCCAGGATTTGACAGCTCACAACAGATAAACGTTCAGAATTACAGCATAATTTGTTACTTCATGATAACAGCATCAGAAACACCTCTGGCAAGTGCAACATTTTCAGAGCAGTTTTGTGTGTATCTGTTGGGTGTGCTTGGGTCAGGCAATCGTGAAAAACCTGCTACATTCTCTGGACAATGGCTGATACATTTGCTAACAAGAAAGCAGGCATCTATAGAGCTAGAATCAAAATTTATTGTCATGAACAAGAAATTCGGTGTTTTATGGCATCATCACATTATATGAAACATTCATATAAAACCATTTTAAACAACAATATATAAAAAATAAGGCAATGTTTTTCGTTCATTGATTATTCAGGAATCTGACGGCTGAATGCTCGACTTCAGGCTCCTGTACCTTTTCCCCGATGGTAGCAGAATGAAGAACATGCCTTGGGTAGTGGAGGTCACATCTGGGGTATTGCGGGATCTGGTCTCCTTGCTTGAGGAAGGATGTACTGGCTTTGGAGGTGGTGCAGAGGTGGCTCACCAGGTTGTCAAGCTGAAACTGGAGTAGTTGATGTTAATGCCCTCCAGTTGGAGGGTGCTCAGACAGAACACGAGAGGACTCTGAATCATCAGACTGAATGTGCTCGGGTTTAGTGCAGCCCAGCTTGGAGGAGAACAACAGGAGAAAGCAAAGAAGGATCATGATTCACACACTGAGACAAAGCAAAAGGATTCAGCCAACAAAAGCAACGCGAGAAAGCAAGGATATCAAGGAAGCAAGAAAGGACTGCAAGCAGAACTCTCCTTTTCTTTCTTTTTCATTGTTTTTTTATATAGGAAATACAATGAAAAGGGAATGAAACTGAAAATACAGTATCACGCGCATGTGTGTGTGTGTATATATATAAAAATCACACAGCACAAACTCAGTCCCCCCTCTACTGCACTGGGTGAAAATGGGGAAGAACAGTTGTATAAACAAAAAAAAACTCTCCTAGTTAGCTGTCCAGGTTCAATTCTGACCTCTGGTGCTGTCTGTGTGGACACTTATTGCATGGTCAAAATCTTGAATGATCTCTTACACGTACGCCAAAAGTTTGCAGCAAGAAAGAGACGAAAATGAATGACGAAATTCAATTGGGAGGCACTTAGGAGTGAGATAACAACAGTTCAAGAGTCAGCAAGAAGTTGCTTGAAGTATTGGAGCACGTCAGTAGACTAAATCCCAGATTTACTTGATAATTGAAAGTTTCCACCTTTATACGTACAGTAAAACCCCTGGTATCTGGCACCTGTGGGGAATGGTGGATGATGGATAAGTTAAATTTTGGCGAACTAACGGCGAGGTGTGCCGATTTTAACCCTTTGGACTCCAGGTCCCAGCTTTCAGGGACTACCAAGAAGCGCCTACAATCCATGCCCAATTTTCCAGGACTGGTTTTATTCCCAACTACCAGCTGGTTGATGATGGCGTTTGCGCAGTTAAGGTTTACCCATGGACTCAATTAAGAGTACAGTATATATTATGAAAGGCTGAAGTCCAAAGGGTTAAACTTCCATATTTACCTATTCCACCAATCTTTTTTGCTGGTTGCTTGATTTCTGGATAATGGCAGTTTTACTGTACCTGAGTGGTAGAATTTCTGGGGAATTAGTGGGAAATAGAAGAAAATGAAGACTGTTCGGAGATGACAAAATGAAGACCGCTCAGACATCACAAAATGACTGTGTACACTATTATAACGCCACCTTTATTCTTTCACGGTAGTGGCTGTGAATATTTATTAACTACCTATCTTTCTATATTTATTTTCTATTTTAATTTACTCTACACTATTGTGATTTTTTTTGCCTGAAGAATTTTTCTGCCCTTGTAGAATAAGCTCATGAAGATGATAGAGAAACTTAGCTGAAGTATAGGAATTGTCTATGAGCTAGTATTGAATCAATGGGTCAAAAGGTCTATTCTGTCAAGGAAATGTGAAATGGTAGATGGGAGCTATTCAAGGTAGAATCAAACAAATTGATTGGTGGGTTCCTTGTCACAGATGTGAAACCATCCCCATCCACTTTCCCCGCAGTTGCTGTGGCTGCGTATCACTTAACCGTCACGGGGAAATATACAAGACATCAGCCCGGCCACATCTGTCTGAGCATGAGCTTCTTGTCCATCCATCGATTTCAGCTGACTCGGCGACGCGAAGGGAAAGTCAAAGTTAATAAGCCAGAGCACTCTTAAGCTGAAAAATGAACAATGTCACAGAGTCTAACCACACAATCTATAAAAATAAATATAAACTCTGACCCTTCAGCACATTGCACCATAGTGCAACACACAGCGGGCACCTTCACTCATCCAGCAGCTTCACCACAAATGTTCTATTACACATGAAAGCAGACTGATGATCTCTCTATCTCTCACAGACCAATCCATGCACAATAGAATGAGAGTGTGAAAGCGAGCACACGCGAGAGAACATGTGAAAGAGAGAGAGCACGTGAAAGAGACACACACACACACACACACAGCAATGGCACAGGCAAAACACTCACAGAGGCACACCTCATCTCTCCTCTCCCTCACACACACAAACCCCCAGCCTCACACACAAGCACTAGTGCTTAGTCCATAATCTACAAACTTTCTAAGCTCCAGTGACATTGACAAATGTCAGACCAGGACCTGTCAGAAAGGGGGTAGAATAGAGTCTGCTGCAGACATTGATCATAAGTGAGAGAATATTCAACTAAAAGTAGCTTGTGCATTCGAGTTGTGTGGAAGCGGTGTTTCAGTGGGGATTGCAAAGTTGTTCTGAGCTTTTCAGCCTCCTGTTGAAGTGTAACTAGTCCAGCACAGAGTTGTCCATAGCCATTCTCAAAGGGGGCTCTACAGCCTTGCTGGGGGCCACAGCACATTTAGGTAAAACGCTTATTTTCTTTTCACCTTACCTCACAAATATATTTTTTTAATATATAAACGCAGTCGGTAGGAGAGAAGTACAGTAGAAACCAAAACTTGATGGCTTCACAGGGAATGGAGACCATAGCCTTTAAGCAGAGTCCTGGGTGGGGAGGGTGCTGCAGTTGAAGAAAAAGGGTGCAAATGGCTGGTTAAGACAAACAGGGGCTGCTGAGTGCTTGTCTTCAGGCTCCTGTACCTTTCCCCCGATGGTAGCAGTGTGAAGAGGGCATGACCTGGGTGGTGGTGAGGGATAGAGGCTGCTTTCTGAAGAGACTGCCTCTCAATGGAGTGGAGTCTGATGCCTGTGGTGTCACAGGCTGGGTTAACAAGCACTCAGCAGCCCTTGTTTGTCTCAACCAGCCATTCGAACCCTTTTTCTTCAACTGCAACACCCTCCCCACCCAGGACTTTGCTCAAAGGCTATGGTCTCCCTTCCCTGTGTTTTTTTTGTCCTGAGACCAGAGGATCTAGATTTATGGTGAGGAGTGGGAGATTCAATGGGTATAAAGAAGTAGGTATTCTCATAACATTTAAGAACCATCTGGATGAGCACTTTAATCTCCATGGCATAGACAATACAAACCAAGTGCTGATCAATGTGATGAGTTGTCTCCGCTCCATCCTCAACATTCATTGGAGCGACTTCATCCCTAACATCGAAGTACTCGAGATGGCGAAGGCCGACACCATCGAATCCATGCTGCTGAAGATCCAACTGCGCTGGGTAGGTCACGTCTCCAGAATGGAGGACCATCGCCTTCCCAAGATTGTGTTATATGGCGAGCTCTCCACTGGCCACCGTGACAGAGGTGCACCAAAGAAGAGGCACAAGGTCTGCCTAAAGAAATCAATTGGTGCCTGCCACATTGACCACCGCCAGTGGGCTGATATCGCCTCAAACCGTACATCTTGGTGCCTCACAGTTCGGCGGGCAGCAACCTCCTTTGAAGAAGACTGCAGAGCCCACCTCACTGACAAAAGACAAAGGAGGAAAAACCCAACACCCAACCCCAACCCAACAATTTTCCCCTGCAACCGCTGCAACCATGTCTGCCTGTCCCGCATTGGACTTGTCAGCCACAAATGAGCCTGCAGCTGACATGGACATTTACCCATCCATAAATCTTCGTCTGCGATGCCAAGCCAAAGAGAAAAAAGAGATGGATATACTGGGCTGAATGGCCTGTTTCAGTGCTGCACAACTCTGAGCCATGAGGAGTTTGAGGAGATTTTGTATTTTACCTGTTAAAGAGTCCAGAGGACCCCAAAATCCAGCAGCATTAGATATGCACCACAACACAGGGTTACTTAAACAAAAGTAGTTTTTAATTATAATTGAACAAGAAAACAGAATTAAACTTTAACTTATTACTTAACCTATCTAACTAGTTAATCCCCCCTCTAATACTAAGTGCAGGTGTGTGTAATGTATATTTAAGATTAGAAAAGTTCTTTGGATCACCTCACTGGTTGCAGTCCATTCTTGTACTGTGCACAGAAGTTAACATTAACAAAGTTCACCAGTCTTTGGTGCTTAACAGGCAAATGATTACCACTCAGGAGGGTGCTTGCTGGTTTTCAGAGAGAAATTTTTTTTCCAGGATTCTTTTTCCCGCAACGGACTCCTTTCCAATCAGTCTTGCTGACGAAACTTGCCCCCTTCAGGGTTCTCCAGATGATTCTCCTTCTTTCAGGTCACCTTTCAGACCGCCAGCCTTCTCCTTTGACCAGGCAGCCTTCCAAAGTTGGCTAGCTTGTCCCGCTGCAACTGATTTCTGTGACTTTTTTTCTTACTCCCTCCCTCTCTGAGAGCAAAGCTGTTTTGTCCCTGTCTCCAAAGATCACATGCTTTCCCAGGAAAGCTGTATGTCAATACTTTGTTGTCTCCTCTGCAAAAAGCATTCTTCTAAAGTCCTGCAAATATTCTGTGCTTTGAAATGTGTGTGTGCAGCTGCTCTAGCAATTCCTCCCAAGCCACCTCAAAATACCCTGTCGCACACCAAAGACTTGCAGATTTCTTCAGGTACCATGGAGACAACATTGTGTGGTATGGAGGTGCCAATGCACAGGACAGAAAGAGGCTACAGAGCATTGTGAACTCTGCCATGTGATAGTACAGATCTATCACCAATGTACATAGTGTATATAGTTACAGTATCTAGACTGTGCTTACAGCAATTGGCTGAGAGCTAAGCCAGGCCTACAGTCTGGGCCTTAAAGGGTTGTGTCCCTAGCCAGGTTGGATCATTCCGGACTGGTCGGCCACCTGTGAAGAGCTCCTGTCTTTTGCTAATAAAAGCCTTGGTTTGGATCAACAAGTCTGATTCTTTCGACGAGCTCTACAATTTTATTAGCAAAATAATTTTTTTTGAAAGGGATGGAGCGTTTAACTCGGCCAGAAAAACTTGATATCGACCCACAATCAGCTACAGCCTTCAAAAGCTTTAAGTTCTGGCTCCTGAGATTCATTGAGGTAGAGGAGGATAAACAGCGTCTAACAGCATTGCTGTCTATGGTGTCCTTGAGAGTCTACGAGAACTTCCAGGATGAGACCACTTACACCGCAGCCATAAAGGTACTGAAAGAACTGTATGATCAACCGGTGAACAGAGTTCATGACTGGCTCATGCTTGCTTCAAGGAAGCAACAGCCCAGCGAGTCCAGCAGGGCATATTTACAAGTATTAAAGGCATTGGGCAAGGACTGTAACTGTGTGGACAAAACTACTGCCGAGATCACAAAAGATCTCGTCCGGGAAGCCTATGTGGCCGTGCTCTGATCGAACGAAGTGAGGGGGACGTGGCCCGGATTGCAATCACAATGGAGGATGCAGCCTTAAAGTCCAACGAGTTCTCTAGGGACTGGATCCCTCATTCTGATGTGAGTAGAGTGCCTTCTACCCTTCCACCCCCCGAGATACTGACAGCCTGTCGGCTGCTGCTACCCTGCCCCGTGCGAACCCAAAATGTTATTTCTGCGGGAGGGACAAGCACAGCAGGTCCCAGTACCCAGCAAGAAAAACCAGGTGCCAGAAGTGCCTTAAAAAGGGCCACTTTGCTGCAGTTTGTAGGTCTAAAATGGCCGCCGGCAAACACAGTGCCTCGTGTGAAACCCAACCGCCACTATCCTATTCAAACTCTTCTTCCCCAGAGCTCTCGTCCAATGAGAGCGAGGGCTCCCCTGCACGGCAACGCCTGACGTCACGGGAGACGCCGAACCCGGAAGGGGCAGCCCACCCTCGCAACCATGGTGTTGGCCTGCCTCTCGCCCCCTTGCGGAACACTCGACTCGGGCTCAGTCCCGACTGTGGCAACCGCTGCTGCTGCCGCCGCCACAGCCACTCCCGGGGCCGACGCTACCGCTGCTGCCACCGCCACAGACACGCCCGGGACCGACGCTACCGCCGCTGCTGCCGCCGCCACAGACACTCCCGGGGCCGACGCTACCGCCGCTGCTGCCGCCGCCACAGCCACCCCCGCGGCCAACCAGGTACTCACCCT
Source organism: Narcine bancroftii (assembly GCF_036971445.1). Lineage (NCBI taxonomy): Eukaryota > Metazoa > Chordata > Chondrichthyes > Torpediniformes > Narcinidae > Narcine > Narcine bancroftii. The sequence goes on from NC_091470.1 coordinate 112,132,588, forward strand.
AGCGTCCATCGCCGACGACCGCCGCGACCAATGACCTACCCACCGCCAATCGCGAGCAACTACAAACCCCACTACTAACCTTTCATCCGCTGACGCCGCCACAACAGCACTTCCGGGAGGTCGTCCAACCTGCTCCTCCAGCATTGACTACGTCTACTACGTCATCCCGTTGCGTGACGTCATCACGCGAAACTCACCTGTCAACTGCTTCAATAACACTAAACCAGCAATGCTCTCATCCCCTCACCAGAGCAATGGAACTGATTAAAGTGCATGGACACTACAGCAATTGCTTATTTGACTCTGGGTCAACTGATTGTTTTATCCAGCCAGATCTGGACCTCCGTTGGGGACTTGACATTATCCCCACTACCCAGAGGATCTCATTAGCAACGAGGTCGCACTCGACCGGGATAAAGGGGTATTGCATCGCCACGCTGGAAGTACAGGGCGTAACGGTCACCCACTTCAAATTATTCATCCTTCCCCAATTGTGCGCCCCAGTGTTGCTGGGATTAGACTTTCAGTGTCAGTTCCGAACGGTGTCCCTACACTTTGGGGGACCCCACACCCCCCTCTCGGTCTGCCATCGCCCACCCCCGAAGCACCCGAGCAACCCGCCCCCGTGCCCCGAGACCAATCCTGCGGCCTTTCCACACTCTGGATTGCCCCGCCAGCACTCTTCGCAAACCTCACCCCTGGCTGGAAGCCTGTGGCCACCAAAAGTCACCAATATAGTTACAAAAGCAGGCAATTCATTAGGAGTGAGGTGCGTAGATTGCTGGATGAGGGCATCATCGAACCCATTTAAAGCCCCTGGAGAGCCCAGGTGGTGGTTGTCAATAACGGGGAAAAACTACGGATGGTGGTCGACTATAGCCAGACCATTAACCGCTACACGCTCCTGGATGCATACCCCCTGCCACGCAACACGGATGCGGTGAACCAGATCGCCCAATACCGCATATTCTCCACCATTGAACTACGTTCGGCCTACCACCAGCTCCCGATCCGTTACGAGGACCGACCATTCACGGCCTTTGAAGTGAATGGGCGACTATATCAATTTCTCAGGGTACCATTCGGAGTCACGAATGGTGTCGCGGTCTTCCAGCGGGAAATGGACCGGATGGTGGAGCAGAACGGGCTAACCGCTACCTTCCCGTATCTGAACAATATCACCATCTGCGGCCATGACACACAGGACCACGACGCCAACCTAGACAAATTTCTTCAAACTGCCCGTCGGCTGAACCTGACTTACAATTTGGACAAGTGTGTTTTCCGGACCACACGTCTCGCTATTCTAGGTTGCGTGGTGGAGAATGGGATAGTCATGCCAGATCCTGACCGCATGCGTCCCCTAATGGACTTACCCCCCATACCCAGAAAGCGCTCAAACGCTGCCTGGGCCTTTTCTCGTATTACACCCAATGGGTTCCACACTACGCCGACAAGGCGCGTCCTCTTATCAAGACCACCTCCTTTCCCCTCTCGACCGAAGCCAGAGCTGCTTTCGATCGAATCAAATCCGACATCGCCGCTGCGACGCTGCACGCAATCGATGAGTCTGTTCCATTTCAAGTCGAGAGCGATGCATCCGACTTGGCCCTGGCAGCCACCTTGAACCAGGCTGGTCGGCCTGTAGCCTTCTTCTCCAGAACCCTCCAGGGTCCAGAGAGTAGACACTCCTTGATCGAGAAGGAGGCCCAGGCCATAGTTGAAGCGGTGCGTTGTTGGAGATATTACCTCGCTGGGAGGCGCTTTACACTGTTGACTGATCAACGCGTGGTCTCCTTCATGTTCAGCAACACCCAGCGTGGTAAGATAAAAAACGACAAAATCGCCAGATGGAGAATCGAACTCTCCACCTTTAACTATGACATCCTGTACCAGCCTGGTAAGCTCAACGACCCGCCTGATGTGCTCTCCAGGGGGACGTGCGCCAGCATACAGATGGACAGACTACAGAAACTCCATGAGGCGCTCTGTCATCCAGGGGTCACTAGGTTTGCCCACTTTGTGAAGGCACGCAACCTACCCTACACAGCCGAGGAAATCCGCTCCATGACCCGAGCCTGTTCGGTCTGCGCTGAATGCAAGCCCCACTTCTTCCGTCCGGATAACACCCACGTTATCAAAGCCACCCGCCCCTTCGAGAGTCTTAGCGTAGACTTTAAGGGGCCCCTACCGTCGACCAACCATAATACCTACATCCTTGCGGCCATCGATGAGTACTCCCGCTTCCCGTTTGCTGTGCCCTGCCCAGACACCACTGCCACCTCAGTGATACATGCCCTTCACAGTATTTTCACCATCTTCGGGTAACCCAATTCCATCCACAGTGATAGGGGGTCCTCATTCATGAGCGCAGAGCTGCAACAGTACCTTCTGGAGTGTGGTATCGCTTCAAGCAGGACCACCAGCTATAACCCACACGGTAACGGCCAGGTCGAAAGGGAGAATGCCACCATATGGAGAGCGGTTACACTGGCCCTCCGGTCTAAAGGTCTCCCCACCTCTCACTGGCAGGAGGTTCTCACTAGTGCCTTACACTCCATCCGCTCCCTCCTATGTACCGCAACAAATGCCACCCCCCACGAAAGGATGTTCCTTTTCCCGAGGAAATCCGAATCAGGAACCACTGTACGGGCATGGCTCACCGTCCCTGGCCCCGTCCTTTTGCGACGCCACGTCCGGCACTCAAAGAATGACCCCTTGGTCGACCGAGTGACTCTACTCCACGCGAACCCACATAACGCCTACGTTGAGTTCCCAGACGGGCGGGAGGACACTGTTTCGGTGCGGAACCTAGCTCAGGATGCGGTAGACCCAGCAAACTCCCCAACCCAAACTTCCCCAACTCTTTATTCCCCAGGCCCCGTGCCGCAACAGAAGGACCAACAGCACCCCTACGACCCGGGCCACCCTGCCGACAACACGACTGGGGAATTGAGCGACGGAGCTGTCGCACCCAACGAGCCTGCTGGCGACACCACTCCAGCGACCCCAATCCCGGCACCACAGCAGTCACGTCAGATGGTCAGACCCCCTGACCGCTACAGTCCTTGACCTACCCCTTCCTTTCATTCTCTCCCTCGTTTTTTTTTCCAGGGTCAGTTCTCCAAGAAGGAGTGAATGTGATAGTACAGATCTATCACCAATGTACATAGTGTATATAGTTACTGTATCTAGACTGTGCTTACATCGATTGACTGAGAGCTAAGCTACGCCTATTGTCTGGGCCTTAAAGGGTTGTGTCCCTAGCCAGGTCGGATCATTGCGGACTGGTCGGCCACCTGTGAAGAGCTCCTGTCTTTTGCTAATAAAAGCCTTGGTTTGGATCAACAAGTCTTTGATACTTTGGACGAGCTCTACAGGCCAGTGCCATCATGGGCATCAATCTTTACTCCATTGAGGACATCTACAAGAGGCGGGGTCTTAAAAAGGCAGCCTCTATCCTCAAAGACCCCCACCACTCAGGGCAGGCCCTCTTCACTCTGCTACCATTGGAGAAAAGGTACAGGAGCCTGAAGATGAGCATTCAGCGGCACAAGGACAGCTTCTCCCCTATCCCCCTCAGATTTGTGAATGGACAATGATCCATAGACATGATCTCAGGTTTTCCCTTTTGCTCCAATTTAGTTATTTTTGAAATGTAATTTATTGCAACAGTAACACCGCCGCCAAACAACAAATTTTGTGAATCATGCTCATGACAAGTTGCTTTCTTCCTTTCTCAACTCTGACAAAGGGTCTTTGACCTTAAACATTGCTTCTCTCTCCACAGATGCTTCCTGACCTGCTGAGTGTTTCCTGCATTTCCTGATTTTATCTTAACTTTGCTGGTTGAGAAATATCTGGAATTCACAGAAGACACTTCGCAAGTGCAAATCTTTCTCTCCCTCCCCCCACCAAGGCAATTTAATATCTAGGTGCTACAGAAATATGTGAAACACGAAAGTCTGCAGATGCTGTGATTGTAGTAAAACACACAAATGCTGGAGGAACTCAGCCGGTCTTTTCCACATCTGTTCAGGTCTGACCCTTCCTACAAGGAATAAGCCAGAAGCAGGAAATCTCAGAATTCAGACAATGCTGGCTGGGGGAGGAATCCCAACCAACACAAGATGTTAATTGGATATGGTAAAGGATGAGATGATAATTTATCTTGTTTGTGTGAAAGGAGACTAATGGGAGAGACAGAGATAGGGAGAAGCGATGGGGGGAGGGGGGAAGAAGTGGGTGTAGTGGGTTTAAACAAAAGCCAGGGAAGTTGACATTAATTCCATCCAGTTGGGGGGGGGGGGCCCAGTTGGAAAATGAGTTGCTGCTCCTCCAATTTGTGGCTGGTCTCAGTCTGGCAGTGCATGAGACAATGGACAGACATGTCAGCAAGGGAATGGGATGGGGAATTGAAATGGGTGGCCTCTGGGAAATCTGTGCTATTTCGGTGGACAGAGCAGAGGTGCTCAACAAAGCGATCTCCCAGTCTGGGTTCAGTCTCTCCGATGCAGAGGTGACCACAATGGGAGCACCCGATGCAGTAGATGCCCCCTGCAGATTCACAAGTGAAATGTTGCTTCATTTGGGGCCTTGAATGGTGGTGAGGGAGGAGGTATGGGCGCAAGTGGAGCATGTCCTGTGGTCACAGGGGCAGGTCCCAAGGGGTCGATTGGTGGGGAGGGAGGTGTGGACAAGGGAATAATGAAAAGAGCAGTCCCTGTAGAAGGTGGAGAGGGGAATATGCGTCTCCTGGTGGGATCAAGAAGTATGTGGTGGAAATGGCAGAGGAGAATGCATTGGGTGCAGAGACTGGTGTGGTGGTAGGTGAGGCCAAGAGGAATCCCATCCTTGGTGGTAGCGGGGGCCAGGGTAGATATGCGAGTAATGGAGGACATGTAGGTGAGTGCCGAGTTGATGGTGGTAGAGGAAAAGCCACATTGTTTGAAAGAGGAGGACATCTCTGATCTGGCATGGAAGTCCTCATCCTGGGTACAGATGCAATGGAGATGGAGGAATTGAGAGAAGGGTATGGAATGCTTACAGGGGACATGGCGAGAAGAGGTGTAGGAGTTGGTGAGTTTATAGAAGATGTCTGTTGAGAGTTTCTCTACAGAGATGGAGATAGAGAGATCAAGAAAAGGGTATTGCTAGAGATGGATAAAGTGAATTTGAGGTCATGGTGGAAGTTGGAAGTGGATGATGTCAACAAGCTTGTCCTGAGTGCATGAGGCAGCACCAAAGTTGTCAGATTTCCTGCTTCTGAAAAAGCCTCAGGCTCAAAACATTGGCAAAATATCTGTCTCAAATAGACACTTAAAAGACCGGCTGAGTTCCTCAGGCATTTCAGTGTGTTTTTGTTACAGAAATGGACCAATCTTCGGTGGGACACAATGCCTATCTGAATGAAAAATGGCAATTTTGGGAGCTACTGTAACATCGATGCCGGTGCAGAGTCACAGCTCTCCCGTGGGATCCAGGTCCCCAGTCTGACTGCCGTCAGTACCATACAGGCTTTGAAGTGTTGTCATTGGTGGTTTTGCTTAAAAATGCTGCAAATGGGGGACTGGCCCAAGATGGCGGCACCTGTGATCAACAGCAGCTACAAGGGGCTGCAGAGTCCCGGGAAAGTAGAGGACTGGTACAGGGCATATACTGTTAGAGAAGTAAAAGCAGAGGAGGCGGCCCATGTATGAGGAACCCACACTGGCTGTTGGCTGCGGGAGACTGTGGTCGAGGGATTCACACCGGGCTGCGGACTGCTGGAGAATGGCTGAAGGGGTACCAGGACCAGGATGCAAGAGGGTGCCGAGGGCACTGAAGGCTTCCTGATCACGTTGGAGATGCAGATCTGGAGTTCGGGCTGCTGTTGGTTTGGACCGGACTCTGTGTGGCTGCAGGAGTGCTGGAGGTGAATGCATGGACACTCAATGACTCTGAGCCAACACTCTCTTGCTTCTCATTTTCTGACTGTAAGAGGCGCCAGGCAATTTCTGCTGGGAGTGAATCCACCTTACGGCAGACGGAAACAAATTCTCTGTAATGTTGAACTGTCTTTATTACATGACAATCTTGAATCTTGCCTCCTGAATATAAATGTTCCAGATCGGACTGGATATGTCTGATGCAGGATTGATTTTATCTTTTATCTGACCTGCTCATTTAATGTTGCTGGGCAATTGGACAGGGATCTGAGAGGGCAGGGATTTCAGGTGATGGGGAATTTGATATGAATTTTTGCTCTGTTCAAACATTTATATGAATAAAATCTTTCCGCCAAATAAAAATCATGTGATGTTATTAACTTCAGTTGCAGTACAGGATTTGGCTATATTTCCAACAATATTTTAATAAAACAAGAAATGTAATTCCTGTCTGTATTAAAGCAGCATTGATCACCATTTCTAGGCATACAGGTCAAACAGTAATATTCAAATGAAAAACACTGCAGGTTATACATGTAAACCTCACCTACACTGTCACATCAAACACTCCAAGGTTAGCCAGTGACTATAAATCTCCATCTGCACTACCTACGAACTGCAGGGGTTCCAGAGATACAAATATCCTGACTTACTGAAATCTTACTTTATGCAAATTCTCCCACACATTTTTAAAGCATTCTTCAAACCGGTGATAATGATTAAAAAATGTTCCATGGTTTTCCTTCAGTGCTGTGGCAGTGCCCACGATTGGGACCGGGGTTTGAATCCCCTGCTGTCTGCAATGAGTTTATATGTTCTCCACCTGTCTGCGTGGGTTTCCTTCATGTGCTCCTCCCACTGTTCAAAAATCATCCAGGGGTTTATAGGTCAATTGGGCAGCATGGGGTCATGGGTGAGTTCCCATGCTGTATGTCGAAAAAAATATACAGTATTTACAGTGTCATTAGGGGTAGTGTGTGGATGATTATTCAGTTAAATAACAGAACTATCACCAAAGTACGTCAGGCAATACTACATGGGTTACTATAGAAACAAAAATTTCTGACAGGGAGAAATGGGCTGAGGACAGTTCTTGTTAATATACCCTTGCATAACCTGGGGAAAGACTATCCACCTATCCTGGTGCTGCCAAGGTAGAGAAAGCAATCTCATTCTGCACTGCCCCAAGTGCTGTCAGAAAGGTAGAGAGATAAGTCCATGATTCATCGACCCATCAAAATCCCACAATGATCGAGCGACTCTTGCTACAAAACAGAAAAAAACTTCCACAATAATCTTGTGTCAAATGCCCCCTGGACAACTATGTCATGATTCGATGCAGAGCATGGGTACATTTAGCCTACTAGCAATTCTCTGCATTGAAGAGACTGGATGCAGACTGGGAGATCGCTTCGCGCAGCACCTTTGCTCTGTCTTCATCAATGACAGGGACTTCCTATGGGCAACTATTTCAATTCTGCACCACTCTCCCATGCTGACATGTCTGTTCATGGCCTCATGCACTGCCAAACCAAGGCCATCTGTAAATTGAAGGAGCAACACCTAATATTCCATCTGGGTCCTCTCCAACCGGATGGCATTAACATTGACTTCTCTGATTTCTGGTAGACCAACTCCCTGTTTCCCTCTCTTCCATATTTTGTCTCCTTTCCTCCAGCTCTCCACCCCCTTCCCTCTCCATTCTCAGATCTATTCCCCCCCCCCCCCCCACCCTGGTGTGTCCTCTCTCCCTTATCCACCTATTACCTCCTGCCTGTGGGACTTTGCTCCAACCCCTGCTCCTCCTGCCCCTTCGTTTTATTCCAGAGCCTGCCGATATTTTGTTCATACCTTGATGAAGGGCTCAGGGTTCTTTACTATATAAAGTATGCTGTTTGACCTACTAAGTTTCTACAGCTTTGTGTTTTTATTAGTAATATGGAGGCCAGGATGAGCAAGCCAGAGATCAGAGTTCAAATCTTGCCAGGGAAACAGGAATTTTGTGTTATCCTGGAACTTGTAATAGCAATGAGCCTTATTGATGATGTTCACAAAAAAAACTATCAGGTTACTACAAAGAGAGTGAAACATGAAAGTCTGCAGTTGCTGTGATTATGGTAAATGCACAAAAATGCTGCAGGAATTCAGCAGGTCATGCAGCGCCCATAGAAGGTTAAAATTTTTAACCAACGTTTCAGGCCGAAGCCCTTTTTCAAGGCATGAGTAAAAAGCAGGCACACACCTGAATAAAAAGCCTAGGCTATCAGAAACCAGAGAAGTCGAAGTTACAAGGTCGTGTGAGCACATTACCTTATTGGTTGACCAGTGCCTTTCCTTTTTTTTTAAATTTTAAAAAATTTTTCACACTATGAACCATATTAATCAAAATACACACAAACATTTCCCTCTTGAATATACACAGTGTCATTTTATCCCCTTTTATCCCCCCTCCCTTCCCTCCCTCCTTCCCACCTCCCTCCCTACCCATTTAACGTTCAACATATACATTACAATAAACACATTAAACAATGTCATCACATAATGAAAATAAACAAGAAAATTGTGTCATCTACTTTTACACACTGGGTCAGTTCATTTCGTCGTCTTCTCATTCTATCATTTTAGGGGGTGGAGGTCCACGGTAGGCCCTCTCTGTTGTGTTCCATGTACGGTTCCCAAATTTGTTCGAATACTGTGATTTTATTTTTAAATTATATGTTATTTTTTTTCCAGTGGAATACATTTATTCATTTCTATGTACCATTGCTGTACTCTCAGGCTCTCTTCTGAATTCCAAGTTGATATTATACATTTTTTTGCTACAGCTAAGGCTATCATAATAAATCTTTTTTGCGCTTCATCCAATTTGAGGCCTAATTCTTTACTTCTTATATTACTTAGAAGAAAGATCTCTGGATTTTTTGGTATGTTCCTTTTTGTGATTTTATTTAAATACCTGATTTAGATCTTCCCAAAACTTTTTCACTTTCTCACATGCCCAAACTGTTGTTCCCGTTTCCTTCTTACAGCAAAAACATCTATCTGATCATGTTGGATCCTATTTATTTAACTTTTGGGGTGTGACCAATTATATTGTATCATGCGTAACCTCATATTTATATTTTTCATAGTTCCAGAGCATAACTTTTCCCATATTTCATTTTTTATCTTTATGTTTAAATATTTTTCCCACTTTTGTTTGGGTTGACCAGTGCCTTTCGAGGAAGAAGGGCCTTACTCCGTTTCCCTGTAAGGGGCGCTGATACAGTTGTCTTTCAAAAACAAACCATGCAAGTTGTCCCCAAGGGGCAACTGAGGATAGGCATAAATCCTAGTCTCGATAGAGGAGCATATTTGAAATAAAAGAGCAGACCTCACGCTGTGGAGTCCCATCAGCACCTCCAGGGCAGAGCTCCAGTTATATCGTTCAAGAAACGAACCTCTCACAAATTGTCATTATTCCAAAACAAGACTTGGACCTAAAGCCTTCTGATTCAGAGGTGTGAACTGATGCCCTTTTGGCACAGCACAGGCAAGGTGGGGAATAAATGTACATGATTAATATTGACCACCATTATATTCCATGCTCTCACACTATGTTAGTCAACCCTAATATAGCCAAAATGCAAACCTGCTATCAGTCTAATTCACCTTCTCTGTATTCTATGAAAAATAATGACATTCAATTGCAATAAAGAAATCACCAATAAAATAGAGATGATATTACCAGGCAGGGACTGGCTATACCTTTCATGGTTCATCAGGATCCATGATGCAAAGTGAATTCAACCTCCTTAAACAGAAGCATTTTAAAAAAGGTGATACCCCACTCCATCAATATTACTGCTGAGAAACAAATGCTTTATGGATCCTGTCAATTCAAGTCCCATTACCCTGCAATGAATCACAAGGTACTTAAAGACGATTCAGAGAGAAAAGACAGTTCATCGGAGAAAAATGCTCCCAATGCAGGCAGCAGTCACAACGGTAGGGTTTTAAAACCACTATTCCTAGCCTCTGGGACAGGAGGTGATGCTGGATGCCGACGAGAAAGACAATGGAAACCTGTGTTGGTTGGATGTCATTAATGTACTCGCTGCATGCCTTGTGTTCAGTACAATCATGTGTTGGCAGTATGTTCAGAATGAAGGATTCAAACATTAGGACACAAGACGGAACCACTCAGTACATCAATTTTGTTGTAGAACATTGCAATAAAGCCTTTCTGCCCACAATGTAGTGTTGACCGTATGGCTATTAGTATGAGTGTGCTGTATGGGCTGGCCCACCCCTTGCATCTGTGACTCCTCCCCTCAGAATCCCCATAAAGGGTAATACACTCAAACTCCTCCCTCAGTACCTGCCTTGGAACCGGGCCAGCAACATGCGAGATGTGCTGATGTCTTATGGTGATTAAAACCTATTAATCACAACTCTCAGATTAATGTGGTTGATCGATAGTGCCACACCAACCCATGAGCAGTAATGTGTCATTTAACATCCATGATACGTTCTGTGAAATAGGAAGTTTTGCGATTTGGACTTGGTGCAAACACCATAGCGTACTTGTATTGACTAAATAGCCAAGATACTGTACATATACAGTAGTGTAATTCAGCTAAGGTACATAAGTGCTACATTTGCTATGTCCCATTCTGATTGGGATTTCTGAACTCTATTATAACTTTATGGGATCACGGACGTATATGCATTCGGACATTGCCCGAACAGATGTTATGTGGTGCATGACAGTCTACCTCATAACCCTCTATTTTTCTTCATCCATGTGCCTAAAAGTCTCTTAAATGTCCCTATTGTTCCAGCCTCCATCACCATTCCTGTATCATCAGGGGGCAGACCAGCCTGAGCCAATTAGCATACACAATCCATACCATTACATCTCTAAACACAGCAAATCCAATCTCCTCCTCATGGGACAACCCTATTATTGGAGGTACTGCATTAGTCCTCTATTCCAATTGTGATCATGTCACAGATAACCATCAAACATGACTCATCATTTAAGACATTGCTTGTTACTGGCAAACTCACAGTAAATAATAACTTTTGTTATTTCAGATGAATCATATTTTGATAAATAACATCTCCTACTCAAATCAGTTCTATAAGTAACATTCAGGTTTCCTAAAGCACAGTATATCCACAGGACATAGACATTATTTAACCCATTTGATCATTCAACATACCAGTTATGGGAAAAAAAATTCTGACTTATAAACGAACCATTCATCACAATTTAATTAGCTTTTCAATAAAAGAAAATAGATGAAAAGTTAAAATTATCTGATGGGATTGTCCATTTTAAATGTTTGCAAGTTTATTGTTGAATTGTGAAGAAACATGGGATTAAAAACTGTAAGACAAGAGATTTTAGAATGTACGGATTGAATGAAAGAAAGATTCCATAAATCATGCTGAATATCTGTTGGGGATACATTCAATGCTGACATCAGTGGTCCAAAAAATTGGTAGTGCTGTTGCTCGCGTGGACCCGGGAGACCAGGGAGAGGAGACACAGCACTCCCCTGCCGGGTCCAAATGCCCAGATCAACTGCAATAGGCTCTGCACAGGCTTTAAACGGACTGTTAAAGGAGCCGACGGTTCCTGTGGCTGTGGGATCTGGGCCCAAAATGGTGCCTATATTCAGCAACAACTTCAAGGGGCTGCAGACTCTGGGGAAGCAGAGGACTGATGCAGGGCACCGGAAAAACTGGGAGACTCCATCCACCCATTTGAGAAGGTGAAGCAGGGGAGGGGACCCACGGGATGGTGACCACGGCAGCGGACCAGTGAGGGGCTCTGTGGTCAGGTTGTTGGTGACTCGAGGTGAGAAACTTGCTGCCAAGGGACTCGCACCAGGTTGCGGACTGCTGGAGTCTGGCTCAAGAACTGGTTGAAGGGCTACCAGGAATGCAAGAGGGTGCCGAGGTCTTCCTAATTGTGTCGGAGGTATGGATCTGGAGATCCGGCTGCCAATGGTTTGGAGACATTCAGTGACTATGCGGGGGGAGGGGGGGCTCTCTTTTGCTTCTCTTTTTCTGACGAGTATGGGCACGGGTAATTTGTCGGCCTTAGGGTAGACTAAAGGAAATTTTGCATAATATCACATTTTCAGTTTTATTACATGACAATAAAATAATCTTGAAATGGAAGTTATTCTCTTCATCATGAACAATCCTCACTTTGGAGAATCCTCCCAAAAAAATTGATTTTGGACCACATCATATCGGAAACAAATGAACTGAAATCGAAAGAAGCAAGCAAAAACATTGAAAGTGCCACGTACCCCAAACCCGATGTTCCAACTTGCTCCACAATGGAATATCTTCCAAGTGTATTGATCTGCCAAAACATCAAAGAGGAGGTCTGGCCATGAGCTCCTTAAGCTGTCTCCGAGGCTTGTTGACTGACTGGGGAAAAGAAAAATAATTTACTCAGATGTGAACTTGAGACAAAGTGATTTAAGCAAATGCCAAACTTTTAAATGTCGTTTAAGTTCAAGTTCAGGTTTATATATCAATCAATTCTACGTCCCAATGAAAGAACGTTCTCCGGTCCTCAGTGTAAAACACTGCAAACGCACATACAAACAATACACAGGTACAAATATCAAGTAAATATTGTTCTTAAATAAATGGTGGAGTCATGGAGGGTTTGTATAGGTTTGTAATAACATTGTGAAGAAAGCACGTTGGTGCCTCAACTTCCTCAGGAGTTTGCAGAGGTTTGGTATGATGTCAGAAACACTGGAAAATTTCTACAGATGTGTGATGGAAAGTGTGCTGACCAGCTGCATCACGGATCTGGTATGGGAACCCCAATACCCCCGAGTGGAGAGCCCTGCAAAATGTAGTGGACACAGCCCAGGACATCACACCCCACTATCGAGAATATCTTGAGGGGAACGCTGCTGTCGGAGAGCAGCAGCAATCATCGAGGATCCACACCACCCAGCACATGCTCTGTTCTCGCTGCTGCCATCAGGAAAGAGGTGTAGGTGCCACAAGACTCGCACCACCAGGTTCAGGAACAGCTGCTCCCCCTCCACCATCAGACTCCTCAACAACAAACTCAATCAAGGACTCATTTAAGGACTCTCACTTAAGCACTTAATTCATTTTTTTTCTTCTCTCTGTGTTGCAGAGTTTGTTTACATTTTTTATCTCTTTACAATTCTTTGTTTACAGTCTTTTTCACAACCAATAAGTGCTAGTAATTCTGCCTCATCTGCAGGAAGTATCATCTCAGGGCTCTGTGTACTCTGACAAATCTGAAAACCTTAGTTCTTCAGTCATTCATCATTCTCACTGCCCATGGGAAGAAGCTGTTCCTCAGCCTGGTGGTGCTGGCTCTGATATTCCTGTATCTCTTCCCCAATGGGAGCAGGGCAGTAAGGGTCCTCAATGATTTTGCAAGTCCTCTTTAGACAATGATCCCGGTAAAATCACATCGATGGGTGGAATTGAATTGTTTCTTTGAAAAGAAATGGTGGAAGTTTCAGCAGATGTGTTTGTGGTAATTTACCAAAGTTCTCTGGATAAGTCCTGGCAGATATGGAGACAGAAAATGCAACCACGCTGGATGAACTATAGACCAGTTAGCTTAATGTAAGTAGTTGGGAAAATCCTTGAAGCTAATATTCGGGAGGAGATCTAGATCGACCTTGGGATGCTTGTGCATGAATCAGAACAAAGTCATTTGCAGATAATCAAGAAGGAAAATGGAGTGTGGCCCTTCATTGCTGGAGGGATTGAATTTAAGTATAGGGGGCTTCAGCTGCATCTGAACAGGGCCTCTGACTGGAGAACTGTGTATTGAGAAATTATACACCGACATTGGAGATGGTATAGAGGAGGTGTAAAAGGTTGAATCATGTAATAAAAGGCATATTTTATGAAAATACATTGAATAGCCTTGGACATAACATGTGACAAAGGGGTTAAGCCTGAAACCTTGGTTATGTATCTTTGTGCTTGCTATATAAAGGACATTGCTGAGTTTCTCCAGCTTTGTTACTTTTTTTACTTCAACCACTGTGTCGGCAGACTGGTAAAACTGAGAGGGTGGATGAATTTCAGACACAGGTGGATAGATTTTGGATGAATTGAGGAATTAAGGCTTCTGGAGGACAGGGTGCTTTGGAGCTGACACCAGGGCCAGATTAGCTATGACCCTATTGAATGATGGAGCAATCTTGAATGGCCTGATGAAGAAAAATAAAATGAGAGAGAGAGAGAAAACAAGAGAACACCAAAGAAAGAGAAAGTTGTGACTATCTTCCTTTATAATCCCTTGGAAAGATTACAACGTCATTGTTGTTTGTGATTCGTTCAAGAAAATATCCGTACTAAAGTTGAGTTTTCCTTATTAAACCTTGTATCAGTTACTACATTATTACAACTTTGTTAAAACTATGATAAAACAATTAAATGATGCATAAAACATTGCTTGAAACATTACTTCAGTCAATAAAAGTTTTCAGACCAATTCAAGTCATTCCATCTTCACAAAAGAAATCAAAAACTAGTCGCAAACTCAAACATGTACACCCTTGAAGCTGGCTGTTACTAGGAGACAACATGAAATATGGCAACATCTACTGGCTGCTTGCAACTTGCAATTCATTTTAACCCTTACAAAGAGAGAACGAGGGTGTGAGAAAGAGAAGCAAATATTCACAAGGGAAGGGAGAGGCAGAGAGTTTTTGGGGTTTATGGAAGAGAATGGTGAAGGACAGATACAAATAGACAGAAACGACACACTCTGCAGGAGAAAGACATGCAGGCTGACAGAGATGAGAATATGCAGTTTGATATCAGTACATCAAAAAGACAATGAAACAATCAACGCAAACTCTGTTATCAACTCCAGTAGAAACAATCCTTGGTCCTCTGTGGAACATTCAGAGCAGAAACATTAAATGTTCCCATAGGAAACCACAGTCAAGTTGTTGTGAAACAGTAAACCCGTGAGAGACATTTTTCTTTAATTTGTGAATGATAGATGCTTTCAGGTATAACAGGATATAAACTAAACCAATTTTAATCAGGATATGATTCCAGACAATTACTTCAAGGGGATAATTAGATAAAAATGTTAATTGTGCTAATTGAGACAACTTGTCTGCTTGAAGATAAAGAAATGCAAACTGAACATGCATATGAATATGGATTTACTGATGCACCATAAAGCCAGAAATAGCTGGAAATAGGTAGGCTCCTTGCCCATTGTGAGGTCTCCAACACTTTTCAGCACTGAGGTGCAATGTGTGCTCCTTGGCTCATCAAAGCATTATGATTTGGGTTAGAAACTGTTCATTAATAAATCATAATCGACAGTAGCTGGCCGCATCAGAAACAATGATGAGTCGCACTACAGAGAAGAGGCGGAATCTTTCGTGAAATGGTGAGAGAGTAACAACCCGAGTCTCAACGTGGACAAGACGAAGGAGATGATCATGGACTTCAGGAGGACCAGGAAGCACCACCGTCCATGACATATCAATAACTCAGTAGTGGAGATCACCAAGTTACTTGGAGTTCACTTAACTAGTGACCTATCAAGGACTCACAACAGGAGTATCAGAGCCAGCACCACCAGGCTGAGGAACGGCTTCTTCCCACGAGCAGTGAGAACACTGAATGACCAAAGGAACTGCTCACACTAACCATTCAAGGCTCTCATATTCGTGAAACACTATTTATATATATATATGTATACAAATACTTGTCCTGCATATGTATTGTTTGTCTGTATGTGTGTTATGTCTGGTTGTGCACCAGTGTATTTTGCACCGAGGATTGGAGAACACTGTTTTGTTGGCTTTACTAGTGTAAGCAGATGACAATAAAGTTGACTTGACTTGATATTGCACTGCTAAGACAGGAATACATCAAGCCACTTCGCTGGATTATCAAGCAGAACCTGGCTATGGAACACAAGAACAGACGATTAAAAGTATCAACTTAATAAAGAAGAAAGAATCAGATTTTTGAGAGTTTATTGTGGAGCGTAGAATCATACAGCATGGAGATAGGGCCTTTGAGACTATATTGAACACTGATCTAAATCTATTCACTCTGCGTACCAATCAACTCCCTACAAGGGCACAGTTTGGGGCATTTCGCATTGGTAAGTTAACGACCAACCTGCATGTTTTTGGGATGTGGGAGCACCTGGGATGGCAACTTCAATCAAATATAAAAAGAGTGTATGACAAATAACATGAGTTCATTCGCTTCGCAAAGCGGGTGCTCTGTTACATGGGTAACCTACAACAGGTTCTTTTTGTTAGAAAGCCCACATGCAGACGGGCACAAGCCTTTTATATGGTTTAGCTTCCCATTCAACAGCCTGTTCCCGTCAATTCACATGAACTGTAATCTGCAGACTTCAGCAAAACATCTCATTTGAGTTCCAACAACAGCATGGCCTTGGTTCTCACGTCTTGCAGCCGTATCATTAAAACAATTTCTTTCACAGAATCCAACTCAGAACCTCGTACCGAATGGTGTGTCCGTGGTTGAACGGTGGGCCACACAGATGCTACCATAAATGAAATTATTAAAAATGCTTCAAAATAAATGGCGACAAGGAGGTTTCGCGAGGGCCGACATGTTCTATTTGGTCTTTTATGTCTGGGGTTGGGGGGGGGGGGGCAGGGGGTGGCGATGGCGCTGACAAGGGGAGTGGCAGCACTGACCGTGGGTGGGGGTGGTTCTGACATGGAGGGGAAGGGGAAGGGGGGGAAGAAAAATGACAAAAAGAGAAAGGAGAAAATTACTTACTAAAAGGCAGTTAAAAAAGAGCAAGAGAGAGACAGAAATGAAGATAAATCTTGCAACATCAATGAAAACTGAATAATTTAAACCAAATTTACCCTATAATTCAGCAGTATCTTTCATTCTTCCCTTGGGGCATCTGAAGATGCCTTTGGCATTTCTGGATGCAAAAATCATTTTCTTCTGCACCTTGATGCAACTGTTCAATCATTCCATGTTTTTTCTCCTGCAGCAACTCTCACAGACCCCAGCTGTGCCAAAGCAGGCTCCTTTTTTTCCCTCTATAAATGACCCAGTCCAGTGCATCATTTTTAAATCCTCATGCATTACCAAGCTCTTTCGACCACCCTTCTACCCCCATGGCTGCAGTGAGAAAGCTCACTGAAAGCTCCACACGTGAATGTGTGATCCCATAAGTGCTAATGACCAGGTGACACTTCACTTAAGAATTTATTGTCACGAACGTGTCACAAAACTTCTTGCTTTGCAGCGTCACAGAGCAAACACTTACACAAATCGACTGACAGAATAAATAAAAAATAATGCACGAAAAAGTCAAAGTGAGGCAGTGTCTTTAGTCGCTTTCAGGTGGAATCGCCTGGAGAATGCGACTCCGGAGCAGGCTGCGGGTGTCAGCGAAGGGATGTTCAGGTGGCGGCGCTGAAGGAGGTGCTCTGCCACCTGAAAGGTCTGAAGCTGGGAGAGAGGCCGCAGAGCAAACGCCGGCTCTCGAGTCCGGGCAGGGGCAGCCGTCTGAGAGCGAGTCTCCTCGCTGCCTGACAGCCCCCCGGGGGGGACTGCGGGGCTGGTGGGGTATTACGGGTTTCAACTGTCCATTGTGTTCGGCGCTGATGTGGGGGCTGAGGTGCCTGAACCTGAGCTGAACTGCACTATTTTAAACCTAATTTTCAAATGATCCAGCACCTGCTGCTGATGGAGAGGTCAGCGTCCGACTGCGGAAATGCGACGGAAATTTGTGACCTTGTTTTCCGTGCTGAAGCGAATCCGTGGAGGTTGACATTTCCCTTCCACTGTCCCCTCCCAGCCCTGTTGAAGAGGGGCAGCCAGCGGGTTAATTGTTCATTCAAGAATCTGATGGCAGAGTAAGCTCTAACCTCTACTGTGATTAAATGCTTTGAGAGGTTCATCATGGTCAGCATTAACACATACCCAAGGACCTGCTGCAATTCACCTATTGTCACAATCGCTCCACACCAGACACCATCATCGCTGACTTTCCACTCAGCTCTGGATCGCCTAGAAAACTGAAACTCAGTCCATATGGCTGCTCTTCATTGACTACAGCTTAGCCTTCAACACCATTATTCCCCCAGTGCTGGTCAACAAACTCCAAACCCTGGGCCTCCGTACCCCCCTCTAAAACTGGAGCCAACTGTGTCATCACTGCACTGGCAGTATTTGCTGTGGTTGTACCAAAGGATATTTACTCTGTATTTACCTATTTTTAAAATTGGAATTATGTTTTACTCTGCATAGAGTCAAATATCAATGGAAACAGCCCCTTCGGCCCAACTTGTTCAGACTGACCAAAATGTCCCACCTGCCTGCATCTGGCCAATATCCCTCTCAACCAGCCTTTCACAACGGGGGCCACACACATTTAAAAGGGGGTGCAAGGACTGAAATCATAATATTTTCATTTGTATAAGACATTGGTGAGACTAAATCTGGATTATTGTGTGCAGATTTGGTCACCTAACTACAGGAAAGACATCAATAAAATTGAAAGAGTGCAAAGAAGATTTACTAGGATGCTGCCAAGGCTTCAGGAATTAAATAGGGTAGGACTTTACTCTCTGGAGCAAAGAACAACAAGGGAAGATTTGATAGAGATATTTAAAATTATGACTATAGACTATTTAAATATAAGTAAGCTTTTTCTACTGAGGGTAGGTGAGAACATGGGTGAAAAGGGAAAAGATTAGGGGGAATTTTTCACACAGAGAGTGGTGGGAGTGTGGAACGAGCTGCCAGCTGAAGTAGTAATTGCGGGCTCAATTTTAACATTAAAGAAAAATTTGCACGGGTACATGAATGGGACGGTATGGACTGGGTACATCTTAGTGGGACTAGGAAGTATAATAGTTCAGCACAGTCTAGAAGGCCCAATGGGCCTGTATTATGTGTTTTAATGTTCTATGGTTCTAGGTTTTTAAAAATGTAGCCTGTAGATGAGAAGTATGGAAGAAACAAACTATTCTTGACTGGTTCACAGTGGTGGGGTGGAATGTATTAATCAAAAAAAGATTGAGAATGGCTGCTCTGAACCTATCCAATTTATCCATGCAAATATTTCCTAAACATTGCAATAGTACCTGCCCCATCTACCTCCTCCAGCAATTTGTTCCATACACCCACTATCTGCAACATAAACAAATGCTATTTTGTTCTACTGAGGTAGTTCTTTTAAACTAATGTGGTCCCTTCCCTGGAAAACATCTGATTAAATAATGCAAAAGGAACTTTTGTCAAACAGTTTTAAATAAGATGACAAAACACTTGGATTAAAAATAACTGTTTGAGAATCAAGAGTAAAACTGCCTCTTATTACCAGTGATTCTCAAGCAGTTGTTTTTAATGCAAGAGCTTTTAACACAAAGCCATCCAGAAAATAGAAATAGGCTATTCAACTCATCAAAATGAGCCACCATTCAATCATGAAGTGAATAGTGAACCACTTTACCCCACTGCCCATCTTTCTCCTAACCTTCAATGCCCAGACTAATTAAGAACCTGTAAAATCTCTGCCTTAAAGACACCCAATGGCCTGGCCCCCACAACTACCTGTAGCAACAGATTCACTGCCCTTCAGCAAAATAAATTCTTCCACATCTCTTCTCTGCAAGTGTAGGAGGTTCACTCCATTCCTAATCCATATTTTCGCCACCCACCTCATGCAGCAACTACCTGTTGTGTTTCCTTCTGTGACACCTTCCTACAACCAAAGATGGCCGATTCTTCTTTGTCCCTTCCCACTGGCTTGCAGTTGCAATCACCATTAATTGGTATCAGGTGTAGGAGATCCAATCAACCACTTGTTTTCTGTCCAGCTCAGCTCTTGTTTGATAAGGCAATGTGCACCAAACCTCTCTCTGTATCAACTTCATCCCTTTCCCCCCCAAAGTTCTCCATTTTTAGATATGTGTTTTATTTAAAAGAAGGATGAGACAAAGAAAAACAAATTAAACAAACAGAACATACTGGGGGGTGGCATAGTTGGCACAGCGGTCAGTGCAACGCTGATACAGCGCCAGAGATCGGGACCGGGGTTCGAATCCCATGCAATCCGTTAGGAGTTTGCACATTCTCCCGGTGACTGCGTGGGTTTCCTCCGGGGGCTATGGTTTCCTCCCACATAGCAGGGGTGTAGTGCGCGTCGAAAGAACCAAAGACTTGTTGATCCAAACCAAGGCTTTTATTAACTAAAAGACTGGAGCATATCACAAGTAGGTCGACCAGTCCAGAATGAGCTGGTCTGGCTAGCAGCAATCCTTTAAGACCTGCCAGTAGGAGTGGCTAACTCTCAGCCAATCACAGTCATCCTACACTACCATCTGTACATATACATATTGGTGATAGAATCTGTACTATCACAAGGGGTTTTAGGTTAATTGGGTGTAATTAGGTGGCACGGACTCATGGGCCAAAATGACCTGGTACCATGCTGTATGGTCTAAATTAAAAATAAATTAAAACAATATGTTGTCCTCTGAATGCTTCCCTCTGCAATGCTCTTTGCTCATTAGGAGATCTCTAGCTAGCATGAGACTGTGAGCTCCTATCTCATGAACATCCAGGAAAAAGGGCAGGCAATCAGAATCAGAATTAATCATCATGAATATGTCATGAAATTCATTGATTTGTGGCAGCATTACAGAGAAAATATTGCTATAATTTACATTTCAAAATAAGTAAAAAAAGGAGAAAGCGAGGTCATGTCCGTGGTTCATTGTCCATTCAGAAATCTGATGGTGGAGGGGAAGAAGCTGTCCTTGGACCATTGGGTTTTCATCTTTAGGCTCCTGTACCTCCTTCCTGATGGTAGCAGAGTGAAGAGGGCTTGGCCTGGGTGGTGGGGGTCCTTGATGGGAGCTGCTTTCTTGAAACTCCACCTCTGTTAGGTAAACTGGGAATGGACCGTTGTGATACTTTTCACAAAACCAGAGGCAGTAAGGATGTGTTGGCCAATAAATCCCAAATACCTGACTGTGAAGTCAACAAGGATAGAGGCTGCATTCTTAAGACACTGCCTCTTGTCGATGGAGCAGGGATTGATGCTGGCCGAGTTAACAACTCCCTGGATACATATACCCCTGACAGTCCAGATTCGGCCATGAGGAAATCCCAGAACCAATCCACATCATGGGCTCAAAAGCCCAGAATGAGGGGCTCAAGTGGAGCACTCACAACATAGAACAGCACAGAACAGGCTCTTCCTCCTTCAATCATTGTGCCAACCTATATATTCCAACCAAAAAAATCCTAAACTCTTCCTACCTTGTAACCCTCTGTTTTTCTTTCATCCATGTGTCTGTCTCTTAAATGCTCCCAATGTTCCAGCCTCCACCACCATTCATGGCAAGGCATTCCAGGCACCCACCACTCTGTGTAAGAAAATCTGACCCCTGAGGTCCCCCTTCACTTTGTACAGGATGTCTGGTGTCTGAAATGTATGAACTTCAGGCATTTTTCCATCCCTTGATGAAGGGCACAAGCTCGAAACGTTGGTTATGTACCTTTATCTTTGCTACATGAAGTTCACTGTGTGATCTGCTGAGTTTCTCCAGTGTTGTGTTTTTACTTCAATCACGGTGTCTGGAGACTTCACTTTTGTGTTTTACAATCATTCTAGGCACTCTTGTCTGGTGCTTTAACCCAGTGTCAATTTTGGCTCCTTGCCAGATTGGTGGCCAATTTTCCTCAGGTAGAGGTGGTGAGTAAATGGATACTCCTTCTACATCAGAGATAATGTGCAGGATGATGAAAAAATATAACTCTTAACCAGTTGGCTTAAGCATTGTTCTAAACAATCACATACCCTCTGAGAGGAAATTTAAATATAATACTTGGTTCATGAATTTTAATTAATCTGCAAATGAGGAGCTCAGAGCTGTTTAATATGCAGGAATTTGACAATTTAGGGAGTTCACAGACATTATTAGCGCTCTAATTAAAGCAGAATTTAGTTGTCAGCTCACATCTGTTGTTGTGGAGATGGAGTCCTGATCAGAACTGGCTGCAGGAAACTGAGGCAGCTGGCCAGGGCAATCCCTGGGAGCTGTCACACTCAGCAGAGACAGGAGGCCCAATGGGCTTCGGTCCACCCGTGGTGGCAGACTGTGGCATGGCTGAAAGGTGGGATTGGTCAGCACAGAGAGAGAGAGAGCGAGAGAGAGAGAGAGAGAGAGAGAGAGAGAGAGAGATCTAGATAAAGACAGTGAGAGAGGCAAGGAGAGAGAAAGAGAGATGGAAAGACAAAGATAGATAGAGAGAGAGAGAGAGAGAGAGAGAAAGTGACAAAGGGAATGAGAGACAGATAGAAAGATAGAGAAAGGCAAAGAAAGAGATAGACAAAGAAAGAAAAAGAGAGGGAGAGAGAGAAATGATGGGTAGTGAGATAGAGAGTTACAAAGTATAACCAAGCAAGAGTGTGACCAAGGAGAAACAAAGAGAGAGAGAGAAAAATAAGGGAGAAAGTGAGAAAAGGACAGAAAGGATGTGATGCACCATCAATTACTTCACAAGACTAGAAGTGTTTTGATTAACATCAGAATGGAGGAACGTCCATGGTGGTCGACTGTCCTGGACAGAGGATGGACCTGTGGCACAGTTGCCTTTATTCAGGGGTCTGTGGGAGGAGCCACAGGCACAGTCAACAAGGCAGGGGGTGGGTCCAGACAAACTATAACAAGTACTAACAGAGCCAAAACATATATACAGGATGATTGAGGAATGATGGGTTAGGACTGGTCTCCCGGCTGGAGTCTACATAGTCTCGACTCCAGTAAACTTCTACGTTCCAGATCAGTCACTGATCCAGTCCCAAGCAGAAGCCAAATGGTCCAATGTTGCCTTAGCTGAGGCATTCCTTGCGAAGGGGCAGGGCTGACAATTGTCACAAGCAGGCAACAAAGCATCCATTCCACATCTTAATGCAAGACTGCTCAGGCACTCAGTGAGATGCAAAAATAGTTCCAGCATTTGTCTGATTTGGTATGAGGTATGTGGTGGGAGAGATGTGTGGATCAGTGGGGAAAGGCTCAATTGGAATTCTCTGCCTCCATGAATGTCAGCTCATAAGAAGTGGAGTGAATACTATTTGCAAAGGTTGGGGGAATGGAAGGCCATGGGGAATTGGCAAAGAGGAGCTGAGTGAAACACGAAAGTCTGCAGATACTGTGATTGTAGTAAAAACACAGAAATTCTGCAGGAGCTCAGCGGGTCTTGCCACGTCCAAAGGAGGTAAAGATATATTACTGACCTTTTGGGCCTGAGCCCTTCTTCAAGGAAAGCAGGAAGGCATCTGAGTTAAAGACTGGGGCGAGAAAAGGGGGGAAAATGGTAGGGGGTGTAGTCTGAACCAACAGACAAAAGATGTTAATTGGATAGGATAAAAGGAAAGGTGAGAATTGATTTTGGCTCCGTGAAAGGGGAGGGAGGTAAAAGGGGGGAGGGAGAGAGAGAGAGAGAGAGAGAGAGAGAGAGAGAGAGAGAGAGAGAGAGAGAGGAGACAGGTGGAAGAAATTGTGAGTGGGGTGGGGGGTGGTTTTTTAATGGAACCTGGAGAAGTTGATGTAAATGCTGAGTTCTTGTGTAATTATTATTGTAATAAACAGGTTTGAGTATTTGCCTACTCCTGCTGTGTGTTTCTAGTGAACAACATTACAATATCATGATATAAATTAGTTCAATATAATTTTTTACATTAATTATATCTTACACCGCAGAAGTTAAATGGATTGAAATCAGATTTATCAGATCAATGTTTTAGATGTGGTGAGGACGTAAGATCTTTTGTACATTCTATGTGGTCTTGTCCCAATGTGAAACATTTTTGGGTGACTGTAAGTAACTTTTTGGAACAAGTTACAGGAGTTGTTTTTTCTGCTAAATCCAAATTTATTTTTATTAGGAAATAATCAAGGTACAAATTGAAATTATCAATTTATCAATTGAAATTTGTTAAATTAGCATTAGCGGGAGCAAGAAAATGTATTGCAATCATTTGGAAATCAGATATATCTTTAACTGTGACAAGGTGTCATGCTGAGTTTCAAAGTTGTATTCCTTTGGAAAAAAAATTACTTATCAAATAGGAAATAAATTTTACGAACTTGGCACACGTACACTCAAATAATGGGATTGAATTTGCAGTGATGTCCTTCTTGTCCCTGTAGTCCTGCAGAATTCTCCTCTGCACGTTTATGTTAGATCTGGATGACTTCTCTCTCTGCAATCCAAGGATCTTATTTTCTTTTTATAGCTATAATTTTTTTTTCAGTTTGTATATTGGTTTTTTTGAGGGGTGGTTGAGTGGGAGGGAGGGGTTTTTGGGGTGGGGTGAAAACCATCATGTATGTAATCAATGTTCTTTTTTGACATCTATATATTATAATAATTATAGTTACTGCATGTATGGAATATTCAATAAAATATTTTTAAAAAGATATTGCAACATGGCCATTTAGTATAGAAACAGGTCCTTTGTACCAACTTGCCCACGCTGACTAAAAAGCTACACCAGTTCCAACTGCCTGTGTTTGGCCCATATTCCTCTTAACCCATCCTATCCATGTATCCGTCCAAATGTTTCCAAATGAGTGGCATGGTTAGTGCAATGCTATTAGACTGCCAGTGATTGGGGTTTGAATCCGGCACTGTCTGTAAGGAGTTTTTAATGTTCTCCATGTGTTGGTGTGCGTTTTCCCCCGTTGCTTCAAAACTTATGGGTTGGTAGGTTAATTGGGTGTAAAAGGGCAGCACCGTGCTGTCAAGTTAAATGTAAAAATTTTTAAAGACGGATTTGTAGCTCATCCCACTTTGCCAGCAATGTCATTCAAGATTTGATTTATTGTCAAGTAATAAAGATATGGCAGGAAAAACAAATTTTATGTAATATTGCACGTAATATAGCGCTAGAGGCGAATCCGTTGATACTCCGAGGGGACTCTCTTTTACATCTCTTTGATGCTTCGGGAAATTTCTGCCGATGGCGAGTCTGTCTGCCTTATGGCAGGAAAAACAAATTTTATGTAATATTGCACTAAGGCAGACAGACTCGCCATCGGCAGAAATTTCCCGAAGCATCAAAGAGATGTAAAAGAGAGTCCCCTCGGAGTATCAACGGATTCGCCTCTAGCGCTCGTGTAGCCACAGAGAGTCCCATCAGAACCATCAGCAGTCTGATCTCCAGATCCGAACATCCTACACGATCAGGAACCCTTCAGCACCCTCTCGCATCCGAGTCCCATTTCCAGCGGTCTGCAGCCCAGTGTGAATCCCTCTTCTGCAATCGACAGCAGCCCACAGTCCGCGTGGGTTCCTCGCCTCGCATCGCCAACAGCCCACTGCCTGTGTGTTCTTCAGCCTCAGAACCACTCACTGGTGTGCTGCCGTGGATCATCTCCTCTGCCTCTCCTTCTCAAATGGGTGGTGGTCTCCCTGTTTTCTGATGCCCTGTGCCAGTCCTCTGCTTTCTCAGAGACCCCAACCCCTTGTGGCTGCTGCCGAACACAGGTGTCGCCATCTTGAGAGCAGATCTCGCCATTACAGTACTGTCAGCTCCATTTACAGGCCGCTTAAAGACTGTAGAACTGATGTCAGTTGGACTGGATGGCTGGGTTCTGTGGGAGCCCTGTGTTTTTACTCCCTGCTCTCCATAGGTTCGCACCAGTGGCAGCGCTGCCGTTACAGCGCCAACATTTTCCATGATTACAATCAAATTGAAGTTCAGAAGCGAAGCACTTTTGTCTCGATGTCTCGTGATTGTATCCTATAATTGTAGAGCAAAATTGTTTTCACACCATTGCTTCCAGGTCTATCGTTAGCCTTTGTATCTCGGCCTCATAAATGAAAATGCAATGTAAAATGAAAGCAGGATGTCACTTGTCAAACTCTTTTTGGACTGATAAAATGTTGTGCACATGAAAACTAGAGATTCGTAACATTAAAAATAATCACGATTCGATCAGCAAGACCAAATAATGAATGCTCCAGCTTTAAGAGGGCTGTTGTGCATTTAGCTCCCCACTGTGCCCTTACAAAGAAATAGAGCAATTGTAAAGTCAGGATTAAAAGCATGGCTTTTCATGGATTTGTTAAAGTTACCAACTGTTAAACTATCTACAGGGTCTGGAGTTCTCAGAGAAATAGGGATGTGTTTTGGGGCCAGAGGGAGTTACAGGGATAAGACCATAAGACCTAGGAGCAGAAATAGCCTATTCAGCCCATCGATTCTGCCCCAACGTTCAATCCTGAGCTGATCCATTTCCCCACTCAGCCCCCACTGCCTGGCCTTCTCCCCCATAACCTTTGATGTCCTGGCTAATCAAAATACGATCAATCCCTGATTTAAATGCACCCAATGACCCAGCCTCCACAACCACCTGTGGCAATAAATTCCACAAATTCACCATCCTCTGTCTGAAGAAATTCCTCCGCAACTCTGTTCTAAGTGGGTGTCCTTCAATCCTGAAGTTGTCCCCTCTTGTCCTACAATGGGAAAGAAACTTTCCACATCTACTCTGTCCATGCCTTTCAACATTTGAAATGTTTTGATGAGAATCCCCCCCCCCCCCCCTCGTTCTTCTAACTTCCAATGACTCCAGGCCAAGAGCTGTTAAACACTCCTCATTTGATAACCCTTTCATTCCTGGAATCTTCCTAGTGAACCTCCTTTATACCTTCTCCAACATCCTTTCTTAAATGTGGGGCCCAATACTGCTCACAGGACTCCAAGTGAGGCCTCACCAGTTTCTCATAAAAGCTCAAAATCGCATCCCTGTTCTTAGATTCTATTCCTCTTGAAATGAACGCCAGCATTGCATTTGCCTTCTTATAAATGCCAAATAAAATATTAAAAGGAATCAGTAACTGTATTAAAAATAGTTTGTAAAATAATCAGTAGCTTTTTTTTAAACCCTTGTTTGACCCATTTTGTCTGTTTTTATTCTTTTACATAGCTATGCTGAAGCTAAGGGGGTTGTGGTCACTTTCACCAAATTGCTCCCCCATTGAGAGATCCGCCACCTGACCAGGTTCATTTTCCATAACCAGATCCATTATGGCCTCTTCTTTCATCGGCCGGACAACATACAGTGTTAGGAATCCTTCTTGAGCACACCTGTCAAATTCAGCCCCAGCTATCCCTCTTGCAGACAGCAGGTGCCAGTCAATATTAGGGAAATCACCCATAACTACAACCCTGTATTTCCTGTACCATTCTCAAATCTGCCTGCTTACCTGCTTCTCGGGGCCCTGAGGACCATGTGCAGGTAGATGGGATTACTTTAGGTTGGTATCGAGGTCAGCACAGACACAATGGGCTGAAGGGCCTGTTCCTGGGCTACAATGTTCCTTGCTTAGAAGGCGCTGGGGAACTGAGGTAAATGTCAAGAGGAGTTCAGACAGCTGGATCAGGTGAGTTTAAGAAGAGTCTGGGAACTAAGCCCAAGTCCTGTGGACAGGAACTGTGAAAAGGATAAAGCATTCATTCACAACAAGAGGGGGTGGGGGGGGGGGGGGAGGAAGAGCAGATGCTCACATTTAGTGGAGCATCTTTCTTCCTCATCGACTAAATTAAAAGCAGTCAGAAAGCTCAGAAACAAATCAAGTGCAAACAGCATGAGAATAGAAAGTGTGGATGGTTTCAGACAGCAATAACCCAGGTGTTAATTTCACTTTATCTGGGCCATTTGGAAAAACTAAAATATAATCAGTCAACATTTGTGATGACATTTCTTGAGTCTCAATGGGATGCCAGATTGTGAATGGGAAACCATAGAGGCATCAGCTAAAGAAATCGGCAGCTGAATTCCTTGGGCAAGAACACAAATCAACACTGGAGGTGTGGAGGATCGGGGTCGATCCAAGATCAGCCGTTTGGTCTCTTTGAAGAATGAAGGACTCAGACTTTTCCTTTCCCAATTCCTTTCTTTCATACACAGGCCTGTTGGAGGTCCGTCACCTCCATAGAGGATCAAGGAGCTCCCTGAACAGGGTCGGCGCCGGGGGTGGGGGGCATACGCGGGCATTACCCCCCTCCCAAATGAGGTGATGTGCCCACCCCCGCCCCCCACGGTCAGACCTGTGTCAGTGGCGGCTAGGTTGACGCATGCTAGGGCCTCTCCACCCACCCCCGGCTGTGCCACTAGCATGAATCAAGCTTGACACAATAAAAAGAGTGCCCTCTTGTCCCATGTTGGATGGATGACCTCAATGACAGGTAGGCAAAAGTTAAATAAATGGGACCCAACAGAATCAGACAGATGTTTTCGCTGTAAAAAGGAAACGGGAACAACAGTACATGCAATTTGGGCATGTGAGAAAGTGGAAAAATTTTGGGAAGATCTAAACCAGATATTAAATAAAATCACAAAAAGCAATATACCAAAAAACCCAGAGATCTTCCTTCTAAGTAATATAAGAAATAAAGAATTTGTACTCGATTTGGATGGAGCACAAAAAAGATTTATTATGATAGCCCTAGCTGTAGCAAAAAATGTATTATGTCAACCTGGAAATTAGAAGACAACTTGAGAATACAACAATGGTACATAGAAATGAATAAATGTATTCCATTAGAAAAAATAACATATAATTTAAGAAATAATATCACAGTATTCGAACAAATATGGGAACCATACATGAAATACAATAGAGAAATCCTACCATGAACCTTCACCACCTAAAATGACAGAAGGAGAAGACAACAAAATGAACTGACTCAATATTTAAAAGTAAAAAAATAAAAATTTCTTGTTTATTTTATTAAGTGACAACATTGTTTAATGGATTTAATGTATCTTATAGATTGAACTTTGAATAAATGGGAAGAGGAAGAGAGAGGGAGGGAAGGGAGGGGGGAAAAAGGGGAGAAAATGACTATATATTCAAGAGAAAAATGTCTGTATGTATTTTGGTCAATATGGTTTATTGTGTAAAAAATTTAAAAAAATAAAAAAAAATGGCAGGTAGACTCCTGCTAGAACCCCCCTCCAATGTTGACAGGTTGCTCCCTGCCCCCCTTTAACATATGTTCTGGTGCCGACCCAGTCCCCGAACATACAAATCCAAAATACAATATTTTTTTAAAATTCATGCGATAAACAGAAAAAGTGATATTACAAGAATTTACCTTAAGTTTCTTAAGGTAAATTGCTTCTCGGCCTTTTGGCTAAGATCAAGTGTAGTATCTGTTCTTATCAGTTTAATTTACCTTAAGTCTACAGTAAGGCAAATATTAGCCATCAGCAGAAATTGCCTGGCGCCCCTTACAGTCAAAGAATGAGAAGCAAAAGAGACACTGAGTGTCCATGGATACACCTTCAGCGCTCCCGCAACCTCTGCAAAATACACAGCCTTCAGTTCAAAGCATCAACAACCTGAGCTCCAGATTCAAACCTCCTGCACAATCAGGAAGCCTTCAGCGGCCTCGACACTCTCCCGCATCCCGGTTCTGATGCCTGGTCCCCTTTCAGCCATTCCCGAACCAGTCTCCAGCAGTCCGCAGCCTGGTGCGAGTTCCTTGACCGCAGTCGCCAGCAGCCCGCAGCCTGCGTTGGTTCCTCACCTCAGGTCCCCAGAAGCCCCTCCGTTTGTATGTTCCTCAGCAGAAGAGCCCCTCACTGGTCCGCCATCCCTTGGGTCATCTCCTCTGTTTCTCCTTCTCAAATGGTGGGGGGGAGTGGTCTTCCTGTTTTCTGGTGCCTGGATCTCCAGAGTCTGCAACCCCCTCGTGGCTGCTGCCGATCCTATCCTGGCCCCAGACCCCGAAGTTGCGGGATTAAAAAAAAACACCATTGGTTCCTTTAACAGGACATTTAAGCTTCTACGGAGTTGGCGGCAGTCGGACCAGGTGGTTGGACCGTGTGGGAGCGCTTTGTGTCCACTCCCCACTCTCCGCTGGTCACACCAGCAAGCGAACTACTGTTGCAGCAGCTCTGGCGGTGCTGCCATTTTATTTTGCTGCATACCTTGTCGCAATCTTATGCTAACCAATCACAGAGCAGGCTTCTCCCATGTGACAAGCCTTACCCTATCAGCATTAAGCTACATACTGTTCTTCCACAAAGTGTGTCATTTTGTGGACCAAACACAGAAATAATTTCCCCCTTTCCTTAGGTATTGTTCTTGCGAGACGTGATCTGGGGATCTCCAGGCTAGAAATTTACTAGCTAGGCTGGGTTTGTCAGGGAACACATGTCATGGGGACCCTCACTCCTCTGAACATTTACATCCCTCTCAGCATTCTTTCACAAAGCAGCAAGGCCCATGTAGGCATTAATCAACATCAATCTACATCAGGCAGTCCCTTATTTCCACAGAGGGGACATTGACGACTGCATTTCAAGCCTGCTCCCCCTTTCAGTAAGATCATAGAAGCTCGGGTTGTGACCTCTGCACTGCATTTCCATCTATCTCCCGTTTAAACCCATTTGAGATTTGAGGAGCTGTGTTAAAGAAGGCATATGATACGCTTGCTTTCATTGGACGGGCATTCAGTTTTAAAGAAAGTTAAATTGCTGCTATGTAAAGCTTTGGTTAGGCCACTCTTGGAATAATGCGTGCAATTCTGGTCACCCCATTACAGGAAGGATTGAAAGTAGAGAAGGGCTGCAGGATTGGTGTAGTGGTTAGCGCGACGCTGTTACAGCGCCAGCGACTGATACTGGGGTTTGAATCCCTTCACTGTCTGTGAGGGGTTTGCATGTTGCACACAAGATTAGCAAAACCAAGGAGCAGATTGTAGACTTCAGGCGGGGGAAATCAGGAGGACCAGTCTTTGTATAATCTTTGTACTGGACTGCTTCTGGATAGCTTTATAATTTAAAAATATTTATATTTAGATATATAGCCATCATCAAGGGGACAGTAGTGGAAAGGTTAAGAGCTTCAGGTTTGTGGGTGTCAACATTTCTGAGAAACTGTCCTGGAGCCTCTATGTCGATGCAATCAAGAAGAAGGCTTGTCAGCAACTATACTTCGTGTGGAATTTGAGGACATTTGGTATGTCACTAAAGACTCTTGCAAATTTCTACAGGTGTACTGTGGAGACCATTTTGACTGGTTGAATCACTGTCCAGTCTGGAGGTGCCAATGCACAAGATAGAAAAAAACTCTAGAGAGTTATGGGCATTGCCATCATGGGCATTTGTCTCCACTCCATCGAGGACATCTACAAAAGGTGGTGTTTCAAGAAAACAGCTCTATTCTTCAGGACCCTCATGATCCAGACCATGACCTCTTCACTCTGCTACCATCAGGAAGGAGGTACAGGAGCCTGAAGATGAGCACCCAACAACACATGGACAGCTTCTTCCCCTCCGCTTTCAGATTTCTGAACGGACAATGAACCACAGACATGACCTCACTTTCTCTAGATTTTGCATGAATTGATGTATTTTTGAAATGAAATTTTATAGCAATATTTGCACCTCGATGCTGCTGCGAAACAAAAAAAATTCATGACACGTTCTTGACAAAAAATTCTGATGCTAATACAAAACCAACAGGAAGATACTTGAGTCGGTTTATTTGATGTGAGCAGAAATTTATTGCTTCTTTAATCGCCTTTGCAGGAAGAAGGTGCAAGGTCTCCTTAGCAACAAAGAAATTAATTTTCCTTGAAGGGGCTGCCTGCTGATTGAAGTTGGCATCTCACCCAACAGATTGGTGCTCGAGAAAAGGTCGGAACTTTGGGTAACTGAGTCACGCTGAGGTCAACCCACTCCAACTGGAACTGTTGACCTCAAGGTGGCAATCCACCTTGGGACTATTAGACATAGACATAGAAGATAGGAGCAGGAGTAGGTCATTTGACCCTTCGAGCCTGCTCCGCCATTCAACGAGATCATGGCTGATCTTAAAGTTCAGTACCCCGTCCCCACCTTCTCTCTGTAACCTTTAATACTCTTATACTGAAGAAATATATCTAATTCCCTCTTAAATATATTTAATGAACCTGCCTCTACTGCCCTCTGTGGCAATGAATTCCACAGATTCACCACCCGCTGGGTAAAGAAATTCCTCCTCATCTCGGTCCTAAATGGTTTGCCTATTATCCTCAAACCATGGCCCCGGGTTCTGGATTTTCCCATCATTGGAAACATCCCATCTGCATCCATTCCGTCCAGTCCTGCCAGAATTTTATACGTCTCTATGAGATCCCCTCTCAATCTTCTGAACTCCAGCGAGTACAATCCCAATTTGCGCAATCTTTCCTCATAAGTCATTCCTGCCATTCCAGGTATCAGCCTGGTGAATCGCCTCTGCACTCCCTCCATTGCAAGAAAATCCTTCCTTAGATAAGGTGACCAAAACTGCACACAATACTCCAGGTGTGGTCTCACCAAGGCCCTGTACAGCTGCAGTAAGGTATCCTTGTTCCTATACTCAAACCCTCTTGATATGAAGGCCAACATACGATTTGCCTTTTTAACCGCCTGCTGTATCTGTATGCTCACCTTCAGAGAGTGATGTACAAGTACCCCTAGGTCTCTCTGCACTTCCTCATCTCTTAATCTATTGCCATTCAAATAGTAATCTGCCCTCCGGTTTGTATTACCAAAGTGGATAACCTCACATTTATCCACATTGTAGTGCATTTGCCATGTATCTGCCCAGTCCCTCAATTTATCCAAATCGCACTGGAGCTTCCTGACCCCCTCTTCCGTGCACACAACCCCTCCTAGCTTAGTGTCACCTGCAAATTTGGAGATATTACATCCAATCCCCTCATCCAGATCATTAATGTAAATTGTGAACAGCTGGGGTCCCAGTACAGATCCCTGTGGCACCCCACTGGTCACCGCATGCCACTCAGAAAATGAGCCATTTATCCCAACTCTCTGTCTTCTATCTGCCAGCCAGTTCTCAATCCACATCAATACTTTGCCCCCAATCCCATGAGCCTTGATTTTGGAAGCCAGTCGTTTATGTATTTTGGTCCACTGTGCTCAGTGTTAGATGTTGGCAGTCAATATGGTAAAGCTCTACATTCATACTGGTTCATGGAGTAGTGGCACAGTTAGTGCTATACTCTTACAGCACCAGTGAGTGGGATCACACTGTCTGCAAGGAGTTGGTCCATTTTCCCCATGACTTGAGTGGATTTTCCACTGGAGCTCCAGTTTCCTCCCACCATTCAAAACAATATGGGGGTTGTAGGTCAATTGGGTGTAAAAGCACTTCCAAGACCATCACACTGAGCATGGGGAACCCTCCCCCACAGGGTTGGGTGCTTAGTCCATTGCTGTTCACTCTACTGATCCATGACTGTCTGGGTAAACACAGCTCAACCCACATAATCAAATTTGCTGATGACATAACTATGGTGAGCCTTATTAGTAAGACGAAGAGTTGCTAATGGACTGGTTCAGAGCCAACAACCTGTATCTGATCGTTAATAAAACAAAAGAAGATGGTTGTCGACTTCTGAGCCTTGCTCCACTGACCATTGACGGCTTTACCATTGAGGTCATCAACAGAATCAAGTTCCTTGGAGTGCACTTGGCGGAGGATCTCACCTGGTCCCTCAACACCAGCTTCATTGCCAAGAAAGCCCAGCAGCGCTTCTACTTCCTGCAAAGGCTGAGGAAAGTTAATCTCCCACCTCCCACCACACCACCCCCCCCACACCCTCACTACATTCTACAGAGGACGTATCAAGAGCATCCTGGGCAAATGCATCTCTGCCTCGTTTGGAAGCTGTACCACCTCGGACCACAAGGCCCTGCAGAAGATAGTGAAATCAGTGGGAAAGATCATTGGGGGCTCTCTTCCTCCCATGAAGGATGCCTACTTCACTCAATGCAGATGAAAGGCAATAAACATTGTGAAGGACTTCACACATCCCTTATGTAAACTATTCACCTATCTGCCATCAGGTGGGAGGTTCCGTAGCACACAGGCCCTGATGTCCAGCTTGGGCAACAGTTTTATCCCCCAAACCACCGGGCTCCTGAATTCATATGTGGATAGTGTACTGTGGACTTTTACAGTTTACATCTTAATATTTTAATATTTCAATGTGTTTAACTTCTATTCTAACCTATATTTATGTAAATTTTCTCCGTGGTCCTGGAGAAACACTATCTCGTCTTTACCGTGCGAGCAGGGTATGAACGATAAATAAAGGTGACTCGACTTAATTGGGCGGCACGGGCTCATGGGCCAGAAGGGCCTGTTACAGTGCTGTATGTCTAAATATAAACTTAACTCTTATAAAGCCATCCAGAAGCAGTCCAGTACAAAGATTATAGTGGGTAATTCTATTTGCAAAATGATTTAATGGCAATACAAAAATATACATAATATAATGAATTTCACCGGCACAAGCAGATTTGTGTACAGAGAAGGGCCATAGGGTTCACTCTACCATTGTTGTTTCCAGGCAGATCAGTCCAGAGCTGGTGATCGCTTGAAAATACTAAATAGTGGTTAAAGCAACCTTAGAATATTAATATTAATGAGAGCATTATGGACATTAGCAAAGTGTAAATAAAGTAAAATCCGAGCGTGCTTCATAACTACCCTTAAGTGAAAACAACATATTTTATTCATTAATATTATTCATCAACATTGATATTCATCCCATTTAATCGCGACGATTAAATTAAGTGTTTTATCAAAATGGATCTCTTCAATGGAGATGATGACAGGGCCGAGAATTTCCTTTTTTTTATTTCAGCTTTACTTTGAATGAGACTTTCTTTAACAGTGAGATACCCCTTTTTACACTGATGCTTCCAGCCGGGTATAATCTGCCTTTATTATGCCTTGCCTACCTGTATAAATGTGCCGAGGCAGATGGGGAGAGCGGGGGCGCGGTGGTGGTGGGAGGGTCATTTCAGACCCGTCTTTTATCCGCCAAGCAAGGTAGTGCCAGAGGCAGGGCGGGTGTAAAAGGGCAAACCGTGTTGCCAGGTCCATCATGTGTGTGACGTAAATGCAGGAATTTTAAATTTAACCGACAGCAACTGCCTTGCGCGTATGTTTTACGTCACACTGGTCGCCGACACTGCTGTGCTACACATCTCGCCTCTTTTGCTCTGGAAAGCCAGCTCACTGTGTAAAAGGACTCCCTGACCAAGCATTTCTTCTGTTCTGTGTGAATAAACCAGCCGGCTTCTGGAGATGGTGCGTGTATACGGCAATAATGTGGGTTTTTAGTGTAAAAAGAGTATAATATTTTGCCATTTGCACTTCTGAAAGTATTAATTTGCAAGAAAGCAGGGATATTTTGTGGTTAGCCTGCAATTTGCTAAAAGGGCAACATTTAATGTCCGAGGCAGTAAAAAGTCAATTGCTTTACCTGGGGTCTGGAGCCACGCTACCTTTCGGTGAACAAAGCAGAGTTATCTTCTAGAGCACTCCAAAATTACCAGGTTATTTCATTCAGAAACCATTAGCTTTAATAGCATCATCAACGACTCCATCTTCTCACACCAGATTTATTATATGAACGAACTTCTCCGCCTGCCATGGTAGGATTTAAATTAATGGACATTAATTCAAGTCAATGGTCATGTCCTCGATAATGGTGTTTCAAATTGTCCCTGTGAACCCAAAGGAGCTTGATATGTGTCAAAATAAACTGATGCAGTCAATCTGGTAAAGCTCTACAATGGTGCAGAGGAGGTAGTTCCAGGTCTTGAATCCACTGGGGATAAAGTTATGGCATTATTTCTAAGCTATGATTGAATCTTAGTTGGATGGGAATTTGTGGTTGGCGAGGGGTGACCAAATTTAAATTCCTAGGAGTCATTATCTCTGGCCCATTATATGCCAGTGCCTCTACTTCCTCAGGAGTTTGCAGAGGCTCAGGATGTTATCATAAACCTTGGGAAACTTCTTTAGATGTGTGGTGGAAAGTGTGCAGACCGGCAGCATCACTGCCTGGTCTGGGAGCATAAATACCTCTGAGAATAAAGCCCTGCAAAAGGTAAAAGACACAGCCCAGTACATCACAGGCAAAACCCTCCCCACTATCAAGAACATCTACAGGGAACGTTGCCATCAGAGAGCAGCAGCAATCATCAAAGATCCACACCCATTCAGCACAAGCTCTGTTCTTGTGACTACAACCAGGGAAGAGGTGTAGGTGCCACAAGACTATAAGTAGAATGTTCCTGCAGAACTGATGCGATGGGAATATAACAAAGCACTTGACTGCTCCACTCTGCATTACGAAATTCACTGCGAAATTGAACGAGTGAAAGGTAAGTAAAATAGCAGAGAGGTTAAGTTATTGGATTGATGTCTCGGCAATTTGTACCCAGCCAGGAGTTTGAATCCCACCACACTTCCATAATTCACTAAATCTGGAATACAGATTTACTATCAGTCATATTTACCATAAAAAATCTCCAGAATTCACTTTCAAGGAAGGAAGCCTGCCTTCCTCATCTAAGCAAGACAGTATGCGAGCCCAGTCCCATCAATGTAGTTGACTCTTACTGGTTCTCAATTCAGGGGTAGTCATGGGTGCACCATAAATGCAGTGCTGGCCAGGGTCATCGGCATTGATGAATCAGTACAAAAATATGTCCATATATATTGATTTTAAATAGAATCCCTTCATTAGATTTCCATGATTGAATGAATAGAGGCTACAAATTGGTTACCGCATATACTCGCGTAAAAGGTGATCTCATGTAAAGTTACCCCCCCCACCCCTATTTTTGACCAAAAAAATCTGGAATTTTCCATATACCTCTTGTAAAAGTTGACCCTAGTCTCTCACCTTGGTCCCAGCCGCCTGCTCATCAAAGCTTCTGACATGTCGATCGCAGACTCATGCTTTGGCCCTCTGAGCTCCCGGTGCCTCGAACATTGACTTGCCTCAGCCCCGGTCGCAGCCCATCTAAGCTCTTGATGCCTCGAATGTGGACTCTCCCCTCAGTCCCAGTGCCTCTAGCGATGCAGATACTTGCCGTATTCCCGACCTCCCCTGCGGTAGGACGTGTGTAGACTCTGTATTAATTACTTTAATTCATTGTGTTTTTGTTCTTTATTCGTTTAGCGATCATTTGGACTTCTGCTCCTGATCCAGTAGTTTGGATTCTAGTGGGAATTTCGCCCCCTCAGATTTCAGATTTATTGTCAAAGTACACACATAATATCACATACAACCCTGAGATCCTTTTTGCTGTGAGCGGCAGAATTACCACTTATTGGTAGAGCAAAATATAAACTGTACTCAATGTACACATGAAAACAAATAAAGAAACATTAATTCCTCAAAAGGAGTATCCATATACAGTTGACCCCATCAACTTAACATTAAAAAATGGTCTGCAAAATTCGACTTTTACACGATTCCTGAATGATCAATGGATCAAAGACGCTACCTTACTTTGACATTTCATGCACTATTTATTTTGTACGGTGGTTGATATGAATGTTCGAAATGTGATGCTGCTACAAAACAACGAAGTTTGTGATTTGTTCACGACAATAAATTCTGATTCTGAGTAACTGCTCACCTCATCAATAGGACACACTCGATTGGAAGGGTAGTCTCCTATCTGCATGCTGCACTGTTGCAACTCCATCAGGCTTCTTTGGCCTTGAACCCATGACATCTTCACTTAAGGAGGGCAATGGCAAAACCATAACTTCTGGCTCACTTCCAGATTAAACACCTTCCTGACTTGGGAGTATCAGCAATTCCTTTATTAGTACTGGGAAACATTCCTGGATCTCGACTTAACAGGGAATACCCACACCATGCATGGTTCAAATAAAGCCTCACCATTAATTCAGGATTAAATCAGCACTGATATAACAACGTCTGCAGACGTACCTCAGAATACCTTATATTCTATTTGATGGCATCAACACTGACCTCCAGTTTCTGTTAAACCCTTCCCCAAGTCTCTCTTTTCCTACGTCTCCATCTCACCAGCCCTTTCCCTTTCCATTCAGAGAGATAGCCCCTCCCCGTATCACCTCATCCTTTTTCTCTTCCCCCCCTCCTATTCATATCCATCTATGATGTACCTGTTGGCCTGTGCACCTCTGCCTTCCCCTTCTTCCCCTCCCTCCACTTTTCTTTTTGCTCACATATTGACAGAGGCCTCAGGCCCAAAACGTTGGCTACCTTCACCTTCCCATGGAACCTATCACGTTGCTCCAGCACTGTTGCATGTTGCACTATAATCACAGAATCTGCAAACTTTCCTGTTTAAACCGATTAAATTCCACCTTGGCTCCATCTTGAGGGAGTTGCTAGGGTCAAAGTTACTGAGCATGCCATTTGTGTTAGACTTTGAAGGGGTCCTCATGCTATGAGGGGTGGTGAATCTTCATCTAGCTGTCAGGAAAGTCCCGAGCTCTGTACAGGCTTTAAATAGCCTGTAAATGGAGCCGACGGTAGCTTTATTTTGAAATACTGCAACCAAGATGGTGGCGGCTCTGATCAGCAGCAAGCCATGAAGGGTTGCAAACTCTTGGGAACCAGAGGATTGGTACAGGGCACCTGAAACATGAAACCATCCCCTCCATTAGAGAAGGAGACGACCCATGGGATGGTGACCACAGCGATGGATCAGTGAGGGGGTTTGAGGTTGAAGAATACCCAAGCAGCGGGCTGTAGGTGACTCGAGGCAAGGAATCCTTGTAGGCTGCGGGCGACTGTGGTCGAGGGATTCACACTGGGCTGTGGCCTACTGGAGACGGGCTCAAGACTGGCTGAAGGGTTCCCAGATATCGGAATTGGGATGTGATAGGGTGTTGAAGGCACTGAATGTTTCCTGATGGTTCAGATCTGGAACCCGTGCTGCTGATGGTTTGGACTAGACTCTGTGTGGTTGCGGGGGCTGCGGGAGTGTTGGAAGTGAATCCATGGACATTTGGTCACTCTCTTTTGCTTTTCTTTCTCTGACTGTGTGAGGCGCTTCTAACAATTTCTGCCGACGGAGAATCCATCTGCCTTACGGCAGACGAAAGCAAATTTTGTGTAATATTGCACTGTTATTACATGATCTTGAATCTTCAACAACTGAGGCCTAAACTTTGAAATTCCCCTCACTGACCCCTCCATTTTGTGACCTTATATCAGATTGTCTTCATATAAACTATCTCTAACCAAACGTTTGGCTATCATCTTTTATAGGCTGTCATCGTCTGTGAAACAATTTTGCTACCTTGAATACATAAAAATAAGACAGCACAGAGATTTCTAATCC
Organism: Narcine bancroftii; assembly: GCF_036971445.1. Lineage (NCBI taxonomy): Eukaryota > Metazoa > Chordata > Chondrichthyes > Torpediniformes > Narcinidae > Narcine > Narcine bancroftii. The sequence continues at coordinate 112,171,748 of NC_091470.1, forward strand.
ATATTATTTTTAGCAACTTCCAATTGTAGATCTGAATCAATAGAGTTAGCATCCCAGTAAATGGTGCCATGGGAATGCCAACACAAAAGGCTTCTCAGGTATAATACATACCATTTTGTGTGGTGAAAAGAAGTCCAAGGTGATAAAATGTTTGACTTCATTCCAGTCAATATATCAACTCAACAATTGCCATCAAACCAGTTCCTGAAGTTAAATTTAAGTAACTCTAAAATGAAAACTATTGTGTGAAAAATAAAGTAGGGGTTGAGGTTCAATGAGAAAGAGCCGTGTGTGAAGAGTGAAATATTGCCGATATCAGGTGAGGATTACTTAGATTGTAGACAGATTACTAAATTTAAATGGCCCAGTAAGATTCAATATTTTGGAGTTATAGTTAATAAAGAATATATTTTGAATAATATTAAAATTAATTTACAGAAATGGAAAGATTGGCCATCAACTTTAATTGGGAGAGTCATATGTGATACTGAAGAAATTTTTAAAAGAATTAAATAAGGTAATTCGGTTATTTTTATAGAAGGGTAAATTGTCTAGGGCACACATGTCAAACTCAGGCCCGCAGGCCAAATTTGGCCCGTGATATAATTATATTTGGCCCGCAAGATCATATCAGATATGTATTAGAGCTGGCCCGCTGGCCGCTGCGCCAGTATAGCGCATGCACAGCTAATACTACAAATCCCAGAATGCTTTGCAAATGCATTGGCGCCGGCCCATCAGCCGCTAATCGCCCCCACCTCCTCTCTTTACTTTCATTAACATCTGTGACCTGTTGCCCAACTCACACGTAATAAACCCCTTACAAAAAATGGCCAAACGAAAGACAGAACACAGGACCTTTCAACACAGGTGGGAGGGAGACTATATGTTCATCATTTTTGTCATTGAAGCAAGTTGTTATTTTTTTGACTTGTTGGCTTGTGAAAAAAAAACATTTAAAAGGAGCTTAAAGGCTATAGAGAAATATTATTTATTGAATATTTTATTTCTCATTTGTTAATGCTTCTTCTTAACCCAAAACTATTATTAAACATTTATTTTAATAAGAAAAAGTTTAACATTACATATGTTGAAAGAAGAGAAAACATGCAAATGTTGTTGAAAATTTTCAATAAATATTTAGTTTGGTCCACGACTTAGTCCAAGTTTTTAATTTTGGCCCTCTGTGAATTTGAGTTTGACACCCCTGGTCTGGTTTCTATGGATAGATTAATGTGGGGATATGAATGGGGAGGACTTCAATTACCTCATTTCAAAACAGTTGAAATTCATTAATAGGTTGTTTGATGTTCAACAACCACCTGTCTGGGCTAAAGTTGAATTCAATCAAATTTCTGAAAAAGAAATGAGTCAATTTATTTATAAATGGAATCCTTTATTGTTATAAAAATATAAATGACCAGTATTAAGACATATATTGGATATTTGGTAAAAGCAGGATCAACTTATAGGTTCTAAAGGGAAAATTTCGATTAAATCACCATTGTATCAGAATAAACTAATTCCATTTTCTTTAAATAATCCTTATTTGAAAAGTTGGGAACTGAAAGGAATTAGTATTATACAAGATTGTTTTGAGGCAGGTAAATTTTCTATATTTAATAGATTATGAGAAATTTGGTATTTCTGCAAATTCTAATTTAGCTTATTATCAAGTTGGAGATTTTTTGAAAAAACAATTTGGTAAGGATTTAATTTTACCAAATCAATCTAAGTTAGAGATTTTAATGGTTGACAAGGAAACGAAAGGCTTTATATTGGATGTGTATAGGTTGTTGCAAGAAAAGATGAATAAAGTTGGGTTATATAGGACAAATGAGAAATGGGAGAAAGATTTAGATATTGAATTGTCTTGGGAGGAATGGTCAAATATGTGTACTGATAGTGTTACAAAATTAATTAATGTAAGATATAGTATGGTTAATTATAACTTTATTCATCAATTATATTTGACTCCTGAGTAGTTGAAGAAATATAGATTTAGTTTAATGGATTTGTGTTTTAGATGTGGAGAAAAGACAGGTACTTTTATGTATTGTGTATAGACATGTAAGAGAGTTAAATTCTTTCGGGAAAAAGTTATTAAATTTTTGAGAGATTTATTTACAATCGATTTTCTAATGGATCCAATGATGTGTTTATTGGGTTACATGAATGCTGTTACTTTGGGATTGGCTGATAAACCACAATTGGCATTTTTGCGGTTACGGTTAGCGGTTGCTAGAAAATGTATAGTGATAACTTGGAAAAATGATGGGGAATTGAATATACAAAGATGGCATAATGAATTGCAATCGTGTTTATATTTGGAAAAAATAACTTATAATTTGTGAAATAATCATTCTTTTTTTAATCAAAATGTGAAGTTTATTTGGATTGTATGGCTATTGATCTTAAGTAAAAGTTATGTAAAGAGTTGGCACGCTGATTAATTAATTTTAAATGTATAATTTTTTGTAAGGCTCTGAGGGGGGGGAGAATGTTAAGATAGTGTAGCTAGTAGAGGGAGGGAGGGGGATATTACCATTATTTTTCATATTTTTTTTCTTTTCTTTTTTATATATCTAATTTCATAAAGATGTGGGATCCTTTTATGGATCATTACAAGTTTTAGGGTTGTTCTATCCTTTGATGCTGTGCTGTCTGTTTCTAGGTTGTCGTCACTTGATACCCACACATCCTTTTCTTTTGAATTAATAGATTTGTTTTTTTCCTTGTCATTTGTATTTCATTATTTAATTGTATTGGTTATTTTTTTTTGTATTATTGTAAACTTTAATAAAAATATATTAATAATAAAATAAAATCAATAAAAATATTTTAAAACAAAAGAACATTGTCCTTCCTGGCAGAAGACAGCCCTTTACAAATGAAATGAGCACCAATAGAACTGGTGCTGCTGAGTTCAACACTGGGACAGACGATGAACTTGCAGGCAGCAGCAGCTTTGCGGGGCTTGGATTGGATAACTGGATTTCCTTTGGAACAATGAGAGCGAGTCGGTGTTTGTGCTACCTGACTGACTCAAAATCTCCCGCCACCAACCCACCTGCCTTTAACGTTGGTTGAGTCATGCGCCAGGAAAATTTACTGATCACCCCACTGAGCCCATGTTGAGCACAGCTGATCCATTTTATATTCATTTCAAAAGTAAAAAACGAAAATCTGCATACACCGTGGTTGAAGTGAAAACACAATGGTGGAGTAACGTAGCTGGTCAAACAGTGCACTTTATATAGCAAAGATAAAGATACATCACCAACATTTTGGGCTTGAGCCCTTCAAAATAATTAAAGAAAATCAAAATAACCTTGATGAAAGGCTCAAACCTGGAGTGTAAGGTAGAATACAGAACCAACATTGAGTTACTAATAAGAGAATTTCATGGAATGACAAAGGAAGTGAAAGGGGAGATAAATAATGTCTTGGAGACAGTTAATACAATGAAGAGAAAATTAGATGTTAGATGGGAAAATGAAGAAAACATTGGATGAAATGAAGTACATTGATGATCGAGTGACAAGAGTGGAAAATCAAAAGCTTCAGCAGAAAGTCAATATATTGGATATATTAGTAAAATAACTATTAAAATGGGGGTCTTAAAGAAGGAGTGAAGGAACAAGGCCCAATTGGCTTTTTTCAGAAATAGATTCCTGAAGTGATGGGAGGTGAGTATTTGGATCACCCTATTGAGATTGAAAGAAAACACAGAGTTCTTAGAGGAAAACCACTTGCAAATCAGAAGAAACGTTCTGTGCTAATTAAGTTTCTTCGGTATCAAGATTGAGAGAAGATCTTGACTCTAGTGGCAGAAAGGGCAAGAGTAAGAAAAGGCCCACTTGAGTATGAAGGGGATAAATTTCTATTTTACCCTGATATGAGTGCAGATTTATTAAAAAAGAGAATTTAATCCTGTTAAGAAGATTCTTTATGAAAAAAAGGATACTAATTTGTACTGTGTCACCCTGTGACCTTGAAGGTTTTTCTGCCTGGAGATGATAGTAAGTTTTTTTTAGTTTAGTACAAGCAGAGGAGTTTGTGCAAGGTCTTCCAAGAGCTCAGATGGATTGAGGAATTAGATAATTAGCTTCTGCCACTGTGTCCGACTAAATATATTTGACAATTTTTGTAGGATTGAATAATTCAGAACAATATCCACTTATTTTTCTGTTGGTCTTTGGAAAGTTCTTTATGCATGAATTAAACGATTAAAGATTAAATGGCAAATGAACCAGGGGGGTTGGGGATGGGAGCTGAAGTTCTAACTCCTACTGGATCATGCGGGCATTTGTCACCTTGGTCGCAACGCGTAAAATAGAGGGAGTTAGTGTTGTGTATTATTTAAACAACATTTGATGGGGGGGGTAGATTTATTCTGTTTATATATAGTTTTAAATGTGGGAATATGTACTTTTTAATTGTAAACTTTTTTTCTTTTTTCTGCTTGGATTGCCAGATGAAGTGTGCACCGACACATCGGGAATTGAGAGAAGAGGATTCTCAGGCGAAGGTGGAGGAAGTAATTGTTTATTAAACTGAGTAATACAGTGAGATTCATAAATTTTAATGTTAATGAGTTAAATGGTACCATAAAGAGGAAGAGAATATCAACACATATTAAGAAAATGGGAGCTGACTTATATTTTTTGCAAGAATTTCACCTAATTGAAAGAAAACATTTGAAATTAAAAAGAGATTGGGTTGGGTATGTGGCAGCCTCTTCCTTTAATTCTAAGGCTAGGGGTGTGGCAATTCTGATGAAAAAAATCTTCCAATTAAAATCCAAAATGTAGTAACAGACACAGCAGGGACATACGTGATGATACATTGTTAAATATAATCAGAATTATGAACCTTTTTGAAATGTGTATGCACCAAATGTGGATAATGAGAAATTTATACAAAAAAACATTTCTCAACTTAACAGAGGCACTTGAAAATATTTTAATAGGAGGAGATTTTAAATTTTGTTTAGATCCATTTTTAGATAGATCCATTAGAGGAATGACAAGAGCTAAAGCAGCAAAGACTACATTGGTATTAATGAGAGATTTGAATTTAATAGATTCATGGAGGAGAATTCATCCTAGTGAAAAGGATTATTCTTTTTATTCAAATAGGCATGATTCTTATTCTAGAATTGGTTTATTTTTAATTTTAGTACAAACGCAAGGAAGGATTTTAGAAGCAGAATATAAAGTGAACATTTTGTCTGATTGGTTTCATTATTGATGATTGTAATGCATGATAAAGAGAAATTGGTTTATAGATGGAGATTGGATTCATTATTATTAAAAAGCACAGATTTTTGTGATTTTATTAAGAGACATTCAATTATTCTGTGACACAAATTTGAACTCTGTGACTGATAAGTTTGTAATATGGGATGCTTTAAAAGCATATTTGAGAGGCCAAATTACGTTTTACTTCTAAAATTAAGAAGGAGTACATGAAATAAATAGACCAATTAGAACAAGAAATAATGGCTTTGAAAAAGATCTTCAAAGGAGAAGTTCTGAAGATAAATATAGACAATTAATTCATAAAAAGCTTCAATACATTACAAATCTATAGATCAGAAAAAGCAATTACAAGAACTAAACAAAGGTATTATGAGTTAGGCAAATGATCACATAAAGTACTTGCATGGCAATTAAAAGCAGAACAGACTTCAAGAATGATTAACATAATTAAAAATTATTTGAATACTATTAGTTATAAACCTCAAGAAATAAATGAATCTTTGAAGAGTTTTTATTCTATATTAATAGTCAGGCTCTTTAAAAGATGAAAATAAAATAGATAGATATTTATCTCAGTTAAATTTACCTTGATTAAGTATGTAAGAACAAATAGAACTACATGCCCATTTTACAGAGGTAGAGATGAAGGAGGCAATGAGTTCATGCTAATACTATTACATGAGTTCAAGTAATAAATATCTAGGAGAAGATGGTATTCCACCTGAATTTTATAAAGAATTTAAAGATGCATTCATTCCTATTTTTATGAAAATGTTAGATCAAACATCAATATCTCATACTCTCCAAGAAACCTTTTCAACAGCAATAATTACTGTGATATCAAAAAAAGATAAAGACCCTTTAAAACCTTTATCATTTTGACCTATTTCATTATTAAATGCAGGTTAAAGATTCTTGCCAAAATATTGGCAAATAGAATCACAAAATTATTATCTAAATTAATAAATATGGATCAAATAGGTTTTGTAAGAAAGAGAAAATCAGTGGGCAATGTGTATAAAGTAATTAGTATTATACATTTTGCACACAAAAAGAAAAGGACACAGTGGCCTTAGATGCAGGAAAAAAGCATTCGATAGATTGGAATGGGACTTTTTGTTCAAGGTTTAGATAAATTTGGATTTGGTCAAACCTTTATAAATTGGATTAAGGTATTATATAATGATCCTAAAGTAGTGACTAATCCACCCCATTTCAAATGATGAGATCCAGTCGACAAAGATGCCAGCTTTTTTTGCATTACCTATACAGCCACTAGCAGAGGGAATTAGGAGTGATTAGGAGATGAAGGCTGGTCAAGACCATAAAATTTGTTTATTTGCAGATGATGTTCTAATATATTTGACAGAACTTGAGACTTCCTAGAGGAAATTATATTTTAAAATGGAAGAATATGATAAGATTTATGGTTACAAAATAAATTGGGACAAAAGTGAAATCAAGTCCCTTATGGAAGGATATTATACTAATTGTCAAAGAAATACTCAATGTAAATGGCCAAAAGATGGTATTAAATATCTAAGGATTTGTGTTTTCTTTCTTTGGCTTGGCCTCACAGACAAAGATTTATGGAGGGGTATGTCCACGTCTGCTACAGGCTCATTGGTGACTGACAAGTCCAATGCGGGACAGGCAGGCACGGTTGCAGTGGTTGCAAGGGAAAATTGGTTAGTTGGGGTTGGGTGTTGGGTTTTTCCTCCTTTGTCTTTTGTCAGTGAGGTGGGCTCTGCAGTCTTCTTCAAAGGAGGTTGCTGCCCGCCGAACTGTGAGGCACCAAGATACACGGTTGGAGGCGATATCAGCCCACTGGCGGTGGTCAATGTGGCAGGCACCAAGAGATTTTTTTAAACAGTCCTTGTACCTCTTCTTTGGTGCACCTCTGTCTTGGTGGCCAGTGGAGAGCTCGCCATATAACACGATCTTGGGAAGGCGATGGTCCTCCATTCTGGAGATGTGACCCACCCAACGCAGTTTGGTCTTCAGCAGCGTGGATTCGATGCTTGCGGACTCTGCCAGCTCGAGTACTTCGATGTTGGTGATGAAGTCACTCCAATGAATGTTGAGGATGGAGCGGAGACAGCACTGATGGAAGCGTTCTAGGAGCCATAGGTGATGCCAGTAGAGGACCCATGATTCGGAGCTGTACAGGAGCGTGGGTATGACAACGGCTCTGTACACGCTGATCTTTGTGTGTTTCTTCAGGTGGTTGTTTTTGCAGACTCCTTTGTGTAGTCTTCCAAAGGCGCTATTTGCCTTGGAGAGTCTGTTGTCTATCTCGCTGTCGATCCTTGCATCCGATGAAATTGTGCAGCCGAGGTAGGTAAACTGGTTGACCATTTTGAGTTCTGTGTGCCTGATGGAGATGTGGTGGGGGCTGGTAGTCATGGTGGGGAGCTGGCTGATGGAGGACCTCAGTTTTCTTCAGGCTGACTTCCAGGCCAAACATTTTGGCAGTTTCCACAAAACAGGACGTCATGCGCTGGAGGGCTGTTTCTGAATAGGCAACTAAAGCGGCATCGTCTGCAAAGAGTAGTTCACGGACAAGTTGCTCTTGTGTCTTGGTGTGAGCTTGCGGGCGCCTCAGATTGAAGAGAATGCCATCCGTGCGATACCGAATGTAAACAGCGTCTTCATTGTTGAGGTCTTTCATGGCTTGTTTCAGCATCATGCTGAAGAAGATAGTGAAGAGGGTCGATGCGAGGACACAGCCTTGCTTCACGCCGTTGTCAATGGAGAAGGGTTCGGAGAGCTCATTGCTGTATCTGACCCGACCTTGTTGGTTTTCTTGCAGTTGGATAACTGTGTTGAGGAACTTGGGGGGGGGGGGGCATCCGAGGCACTCTAGTATTTGCCAAAGCCCTTTCCTGCTCACGGTGTAAAAGGCTTTGGTGAGGTCAACAAAGGTGATGTAGAGTCCTTTGTTTTGTTCTCTGCACTTTTCTTGGAGCTGTCTGAGGGCAAAGACCATATCAGTAGTTCCTCTGTTTGCGCGAAAGCCACACTGTGATTCTGGGATAATAATTAAAAATAATTATATAAATTGAATTATTTGCCAGTAGTTAAAAAAGAAATGGTTGATTTTACCTATAATGTTAGTAGGAAGGATTAACTATATTAATATATTCCCTAGAATACAATACATTTTTCAAACCCTACCTATATTATTACCTCAAAAGTTTTTCCAAGGATTAAATAAACATAATGAAATTTCTTTGGAAAGGTAAAATGTCAAAAGTTTCTGTAGAAAGATTAATGTGTAAATATGAATTGGGGGGCCTACAGCTTCTTAACTTCAAGAATTATCATCAAGTGGTTCAAATGAGATTTATCATTTTTTTTTGGAAGGTCACAAAAAAACCCCGCCATGGGTTAAAATAGTATTGGATAAATAGGAGAGGGATTTGCAGAGGAATTTATATACAAATGATATTCAAAATTAATGATTGGTTTCAACACCACTGTTGAAAAATGAAGCAATTGGAATGAAAGGAAGTATATTGCCCAAGATTACTTTGATTCAAAATGATCTTGTGGATAATCTGTTTTTAAACAATTTGGTTTTGTAAAGACATTAAAAATATTAAAGATTCTTATGAACAAGACCAATTGATGTCATTTGAACAACTAAGGAATAAATATGAAATACCTAATAACATTCTTTTTTGTTGTTTTCAACTGAGAGGATATTTGAGGGAATAAGTTAGGTCCAGCGATGCTGTTACACCTACTTGTTTCTTTGTTCTTTGGCTTGGCTTCGCTGACGAAGATTTATGGAGGGGGTAAAAAGTCCACGTCAGCTGCAGGCTCGTTTGTGGCTGACAAGTCCGATGCGGGACAGGCAGACACGATTGCAGCGGTTGCAGGGGAAAATTGGTTGGTTGGGGTTGGGTGTTGGGTTTTTCCTCCTTTGCCTTTTGTCACTGAGGTAGGCTCTGCGGTCTTCTTCAAAGGAGGTTGCTGCCCGCCAAACTGTGAGGCGCCAAGATGCACGGTTTGAGGCGATATCAGCCCACTGGCGGTGGTCAATGTGGCAGGCACCAAGAGATTTCTTTAGGCAGTCCTTGTACCTTTTCTTTGGTGCACCTCTGTCACGGTGGCCAGTGGAGAGCTCGCCATATAACACGATCTTGGGAAGGCGATGGTCCTCCATTCTGGAGACGTGACCCATCCAGCGCAGCTGGATCTTCAGCAGCGTGGACTCGATGCTGTCGACCTCTGCCATCTCGAGTACTTCGACGTTAGGGATGTAAGCGCTCCAATGGATGTTGAGGATGGAGCGGAGACAACGCTGGTGGAAGCGTTCTAGGAGCCGTAGGTGGTGCCGGTAGAGGACCCATGATTCGGAGCCGAACAGGAGTGTGGGTATGACAACGGCTCTGTATACGCTTATCTTTGTGAGGTTTTTCAGTTGGTTGTTTTTCCAGACTCTTTTGTGTAGTCTTCCAAAGGCGCTATTTGCCTTGGCGAGTCTGTTGTCTATCTCATTGTCGATCCTTGCATCTGATGAAATGGTGCAGCCGAGATAGGTAAACTGGTTGACCGTTTTGAGTTTTGTGTGCCCAATGGAGATGTGGGGGGGCTGGTAATCATGGTGGGGAGCTGGCTGATGGAGGACCTCAGTTTTCTTCAGGCTGACTTCCAGGCCAAACATTTTGGCAGTTTCCGCAAAGCAGGACGTCAAGCGCTGAAGAGCTGGCTCTGAATGGGCAACTAAAGCGGCATCGTCTGCAAAGAGTAGTTCACGGACAAGTTTCTCTTGTGTCTTGGTGTGAGCTTGCAGGCGCCTCAGATTGAAGAGACTGCCATCCGTGCGGTACCGGATGTAAACAGCGTCTTCATTGTTGGGGTCTTTCATGGCTTGGTTCAGCATCATGCTGAAGAAGATTGAAAAGAGGGTTGGTGCCAGAACACAGCCTTGCTTCACGCCATTGTTAATGGAGAAGGGTTCAGAGAGCTCATTGCTGTATCTGACCCGACCTTGTTGGTTTTCGTGCAGTTGGATAATCATGTTGAGGAACTTTGGGGGACATCCGATGCGCTCTAGTATTTGCCAAAGCCCTTTCCTGCTCAGAGCTGGATGAGGTTCCCACCCTGGATGAGACATATAAGGCAATCGAACAACTGAAAAGTGGCAAAGCAGCAGGTATGGATGGAATCCCCCCAGAAGTCTGGAAGGCTGGCGGCAAAACTCTGCATGCCAAACTGCATGAGTTTTTCAAGCTTTGTTGGGACCAAGGTAAACTGCCTCAGGATCTTCGTGATTCCACCATCATCACCCTGTACAAAAACAAAGGCGAGAAATCAGACTGCTCAAACTACAGGGGAATCACGTTGCTCTCCATTGCAGGCAAAATCTTCGCTAGGATTCTACTAAATAGAATAATACCTAGTGTCGCCGAGAATATTCTCCCAGAATCACAGTGCGGCTTTCGCGCAAACAGAGGAACTACTGACATGGTCTTTGCCCTCAGACAGCTCCAAGAAAAATGCAGAGAACAAAACAAAGGACTCTACATCACCTTTGTTGACCTCACCAAAGCCTTCGACACCTACTTGTAGTGAAGTGGAAATTCTTATTAAGAAGGGAAATACTAAGAAATTGACTTCTGCAATGTTTATTTTATAACAAACAGGAAATATGGAGTCCACAAACCTTGACAGAGGTAGGAACTGGATTTGAATATTACAATTGATGAGCAAAAATGGTCAGATCTCTGTTGGGATTGTATGAAAATTACTATTAATGTAAGGTGTAGATTAATTCAATATAATTTTTTCATCAACACAAAAATTGAATAATATGAAATCAAATTTATCAGATCAATATTTTAGGTGTTGTGAAGGGATTAGAACTTACTTGGATTCAATTTGGTCATGTCCCAAAGCCTTTTTGGGTGGACTTAGGGATTTAAAAAAAAAATAGAACAAGTTACAGGTGTTGTATTTCCATAAAACCCAGATTTATTTCCATTGGGAAATATGAAAGGAACAAGGCCAAGTTGAAACTATCAATATACCAAATTAAATTTGTTAAAGAAGCAATAGCAATGGCAATGAAATGATTTGCAGTGACTTGGAAGTCAGATTCACATTTGGGTATGGGAGGTTGGAATGCAGAAATTCAGAACTGTATCCCTTTGGAGAAAATTACAAATAATTTGAGAAATTTGTAGCCCATAGATGCAAATTTTAGGCATAAATATGTAGTGGTTTTTCTAGCCTCTCAAAATCAGTGTTAATCTTCTTCCCCAAATTAACTATATAAACCTTGTGGAGTTCTGTGTGTTGGAATGTGATCCGACCAATCCATGAAGTTATTTCTTTCTCCTCTTTATATTACTATATACCCTTCATTTATAGATAGATAGATAGATAGATAGATAGATAGATAGATAGATAGAGATTTATTTGTGTGTGGGAGGGATTATAACCATTATGTAATGATTGAAACTCTCTTAAATATAAATTCGTATTGTTTTATTTAATTGTTTGTTTATTAATTACATGAACAGAAATTTTTTTAAATAAAATATTTTAAAAAAGGTGTGGAAAACTTTTGGCAGGGGCACGAAAAAATGGTAGGGGGGAGGGGAGGAGACTCAGGTGGTTTATTCTCACACAATTTCATGAGATTTTTGACCAAGAAATGAAGAAGCATTTAGTCAGACTCATAGACAGGGAGGAAATAAGGGTTGGGGGTGGGGGGTGGCTGTGGGTACAGACTATGTGAGGACAGAAGGGATTTCACAAGTCATAAGATATAAGAGCAGAAGTAGGCCAATCAACCCATAGAGTCTGCTCCGCTATTCGCTCACGAGTCTATCCATCCTCCCCGGCCTTCTCCCTTAACGCCCTGACTGATTAAATACCCATCAATCCCTGCCTTAAATACACCCAATGACCTCGCTTCCATAGATGCCTGCGGCAATGTTCCATAGACTCTCGACCCTAAAGAGATTTGTCCATAGATATCTCTGTTTTATATTGACGCCCTTTTATCCTGAAGATATGCTCTCTTCTCCTGGACTCCACTACCATGGAAAACAATCTTGCCACATCTACTGCATCCAGGCCTTTCACCATTCAAAATGCCTCTATGAGGTCCACCCTCATTCTTCTACACAGTTCAAGAGCTGACAAACGCTCCTCATTTGCTGACCCTTTGGCACCATTGTGGGCTGTAGGACCTGTTCCTGTTCTGCCCTATGTTCTGTCCGACAGTCTCGAGTGGCAGATTGTGGTCAAAGTGCTCAGCCAGTTTCCACGTGACCTATTTTCTCGGATCTGTGACTCCATTGCAGTGTTGCACATTGAAACAGCTCTTTCAGTTTTACCTCTGAAATTACAAGACCACCTGTAGCTGATGGCTATTCATTGGGTATTTGTCTGACAGGCTACACATCTTCTTTTAGAACCATTTGAGCTTTTCACACTGCAAAAGCCCAATTTAATTTACACTCAATTATTTTTCACATCAATTTTTTGCTTCATTGCATCCAGATAATGGAACTTTTTGCCGTTGAGGTGACTGTGTGGGTTTGGAGCCACTTAGTGGCTTGATCCCTTGTTCCAACACTAATGAATCTCATGAGAGCTGCCAGCTCTTCAGCATTATCCCACTACTGCCTGATGAAAGGATGAATACCTGGAGTTGATCACAATTACCCAAGTATTGTTTTTTTAAAAAAAGGTCTTCAGTCCCACCTGATATTTTAATGAACAGCGAGAAAGGACTGGAATAGAAAAGTTAGACAATTCTGGACTTAGTCTGTTCCTAGTCAATTGGGACTGTGGCCATGCTATTGAATGAGACCACACATCAGAGATCTATTCTCCAGAGATGTGGTGAAAACCATCAGCCATGTCTTCAGCTGGTCTGGATTTCGGGATAGTGACATTGAACAAGGAAGAGCTCACACATACAAAATATGTGGTGGTGGGGGATGGGGTTAGAGTTGGGAATCTGAGTTGACGATGTGGCACTGTGTTCACCAGGAGGAGATTTGGATTAGTATTTGGCCCAGAGGGCTAAATGGTTTGAGGTCCCCAAATGGCTCATCATAGATTTGCTCTTGGTGACACACAGGAGACTTCAAATGCCAGAATCCACAACCAAACACAATCTGCTGGAGGAACTAGGCAGCACAGCTTGTGTCATGGTCAGTGCAGTACTTCTACAATGCCAGTGAGATGGGTTTGAATCAGGCTCTGCCTGTAAGGAGTCCTCCCTGTGACCTGCGTAGATTTTCTCCAGTTTTCTCCCCTATTCCAAAGATGCATGGAGCAACTAGGTTGATTGGTCACTTGGACAGCGCGTGGACCAGAAGGGCTTTGTTACTATGATGTATCACAGTGGGTCGAGCAGAAAAAATGGTCAATGTTTTAGGCCCGACAAAGGATCAGGCATTCTGAAATATTTTTTTATAAAACAGAAGGCAGGTTACAATTAAAGTTGAGCTTGATAGCAATATTGGCAATCACAATGAGATTGTCACTGCTCAAGTTTCCAGCATCGTGTTATCTGAACCAAACCCCAACCTTTCCTGGAACCCTAGAACTCTGTGTGCAAAACAGAGTTTGCTCTTACCAACAACATCAATAACCTGATCAGAAAGATCATGTATTCTACATGTTTTATGGAGCTTTTTTTAATAAAAAAAAGCAGCAATGACCATTTTGACAACTATTGTCCAAAATATATGAGCTGTAATTTGGGCAGTATGGATTAAATGGCCTGAACCAAGCTGTAAATAAAATAAAATGAAATAAAATGTAAAATTTAATTAAAATTAACACAGTAGGGTGCACGCTTAGTTGAAGACAATGAATAATAAACATCTCATGAATTATAATATTGTTATCAGATCAGGTTTAAAACAGCGAGCTGCATCAAAAACCAAGTGATGGCAACTCGATCTAAACTTCGATGCTGCGTGGTTAGTTTCCGAGTTGTCGTCACTCGACATCCATGTTAGGTGGTTTTTTTAAAATCCTAAACAAAAGTTTTTTTTCCTTCTGCAATTGTATCCAAAAATATAATTTTGCGTAAATTTCAATAAAAATTGTATTTACCATGGTGCCTGCTGAATGTGATCAATTTAGATATTTCCATACAACAGTGAAGATGGCCATTCAGCCCACTGAGTTCTGCTATTAATCTCTCCTTTTCACACCATCCTTTTCTCCTCAGAAGATGTGACTGAATTCTTGTGCACTGTTCCAGATGCAATGACTTTGATGCACAGAAACATCAAGAATGTTGGATAAGTGGTGAAGTCGTAGTTAAGGGCAGGGTTGTGGGGGAGTGTAGACAGGAGGAAGTAAGAGTTTCATCCTTCCTTGAACCCAGATTCTCAACTCTTTCTTCCCCACCCACATATCCATCTTAGGTGATCCCTACAGAGCACCTATGACATGCATTGAGAAGCACTGATCTAACCCGTGGGGTCTTTGTGGGGGGGGGGGGGGGCAAAGAAGCAATTCCTTGTCCAAATCTTTGTACCTTTAAGTGCAGAAAACATGATCTTTCTGATCAGGTTATTTTTGTTGTTAAGAACCAACTCTTTCAATGTCACCAAAACCCAGAAGCTGATTGCACACTTTAGGAAGGAAAAACCAGAGATTACGATCTAATGATCATTGGGGAATGACAGGTAGAGCCAGTATCTCAGAGGATCCTTCCTGGACCCAACACATGAATGCATTGTGAAGAAAGCACGTCAGCGCCTCTTCTTTCTCAGGAGTTTGCGGAGCTTTGGTATGACATCGCAAACCCTGGAAAATTTCTACAGATGCGTGGTGGAAAGTGTGCTGACCAGATGCATCACAGCCTTGTTCGAGGTTACCAAAACCCCTGAGCAGAAAGCCTGCAAAAGGTGGTAGATACAGCTCAGAACATCACAGGCAAGACTCTCTCCACCACTGAGAAAATCTACAGGGAATGCTGTCATTCAAGAACAGCAGCAATCTTCAAGGATCCGCACCATCCAGCACACACTCTGTTCTCACTACTGCCATCAGCAAAGAGGTGTAGATGCCACAAGACTTGCACCGCCAGGTTCAGGAACAGTTGCTACCCTTCCAACATCATACACCTAAGCAACAGACTCAATCAGACATTCATTTAAGGACTCTTCGTTTGAACATAATTTATTAATTAAGATTTATTTTTTGCTGTAGTTGTAGTCAGTTTGTTTACATTTTATTCCTTGTTTATATTTCTCTCTTTTGTGTACACATCTTTTTCTTGAGTACAATTTAGACTACTGAGAAGTAGAATTTCTGCCTGGTCGGCAGTAAAAAGAATCTCAGGGCTGTATGTGATGTCATGTATGTACTCTAACATTAAAATTGAACTTGTTCATTCCCCCTGGCCGACTGTGTCCAATCAGATTACGCCAATAAGAAAGAACAGTTTACGACGTTAAAGATGTGATTACAACTGTCAATGGTGGACATTTGGATACCATGGCAAATTTTGCAGATAGTGGTGCAAACGCAGCATCATACAATCACAACCCCAATTCCCCAACACCCCCACCATTGCTTCCCCTCAGCCACTTAGCAACTCATCCAACAAACAAAACCTCCTCAACATGAGCTCAAAATACACTCTCCAAACGGAATCATGTGGGCAAGCATCAAACTTTTGGGGTGGTACGGTTAGTGTAGTGGGCTAGTGCAACATTTATGGAGTCAGCGATCGGGAATGGGGTTCGAAACCCACGCTGACTGTAAGGAGTTTGTACATTTTCCCCGTTTCAGCGCGGGTTTCTTCCTGAGGCTCCAGTTTCCTCCCACCCTTCAAAACACGTGGGGGTTGTAGGTGAATTGGACAGCATGGACTCATGAGCCTAAAATTTAAATTTACAATAAAAAATTTTAAAAATTAAATTTAATCAACCCTATGTTTCCCTTTACTTTTCTGGCCTTGTGCCGAGTTGCTCTGAGTATTGTACTCTGCCAAGTTTCTCAATGCCCAGAGTAGTTCTCGGCATTGAGAACTGCATTAGCACATTCTGAGCAGCTGGCTGTACTGCTCCCTCATACACTCAGCAGCAGACGTGGCTTCCAACCTCGCCTGCAGCTGTGTGCTACCCTTGGTCAATGCTCCCCAATTGTACCCCATGTGGATCAGTGTGTAGCATCCATATTTTAGCCAGTGGGAGTGAGAGAATGGCCTCTGTCACTCTTTTTCCATCTGGCCTGAGCATCCAAAGAGCACAGGTAAGGTTTCTCACACACCAATTGTAGCTTGTACGTCTTAAGATATTATGGGCAAAAGAAGTGGGATGCTGAGGTTTCGGACACAGTCACATGGCACAGAAACAGGCTCACTAAGTCCGTAGTGAAAACACATACCAAAAAGCTGGTCTTTCAGCATCCTTAAAAGGATAAGTTATTTTGCTGAAGTTTCAGGCCTGAGACCTTCTTTGAGTAAAGAAACCTGTTGCAAACCTCAAGCACCAACTTGCATCAAACCAAATTTTGTTCTCTTTGCATCAGCTCCTGCCAGATTCTCCCCCGCTCCAAAGCAACTTAGAGTGGCAAATTTATATTTTTAAATTAAAGAATTTAAATTTAGACATACTGTGCAGGAACAGAAAAAGCAGTATCAGGGTAACTGGAATCCATCAATGCTGCTCAACTATTGTTGGACATTGACATGAGAGGCATTAGATGCTAAGTTCAAACAAAAATTAGTGCCAAAACATTTGTAGGGCAGTTGAACTAATGGAACGTGTCAGCATCATTATGCAATTAAACAGGTTAAATTCAATCAAAATTAATTTACTGTGTCTCTGACTTTCAATATGATGCAGCAAATCCGAAATTATCTTTGTGTTGTTACGAGCCCAAAGGACCCCAAAACCCAACAGCAATAGATATTCACCAAGACCAGTAGTTACTTAACTGTATGTAACCTACTCTAATTTTTACCAATTTATCTCCCAAATATTCCATTACAGTATTCAGCTTGAAGTTGTCTATCATAATTCCTAATTTTATTTCAGGAAGCAAACCTTTGAAACAATTTGTTGCCTAGTGAAATTTGCCACAGATCTAACATAGTCTTCTTGCTTGAACAATTTATTTCATTTTTGTTCTTGTTAAGATCAATATTATTGACCAGCTTGTTCTGACATTGCAAGCTTTCTCACCCTGGTTGGAGTAAGATTCTCAAAGCAAACTGCATAGTCAGAGCTAGAGAATTATATAATGACTGGTTAATACTTTAAACATTCTATGGTGCATGCAAATGCTTGTCATTTCAATTATTATTTGAGCTGGAGTGCTTTTACAGAAGATTTCATCTTTAGAAGACACCAAAGCTTACTGGTATCCATTTTAATTTATTCTCACATGGGCTAAGATGGTCAGTATTTATTGCCCTTGATTAGGCAATGATAACGTGTCACCTTGTTGGACCTGCTGATGACCTGCTCCCACACTTCCGCTGGCTTAAGTGCTCTTGGATTCAAACTTTAAGGCACTAAGTGGATGGTGCTGTTAAATTTTAATCTTAAAGATTTTAAAATCTAGATTGTTTGGCAGTGGCTTCCAGGGGTTGCAGACTCTGGGGGAGCAGGGGGCTATCGCATGGCACCAGTCAATGGGGCGACCACCCCTCATTTGAGAATGAGAAGCAGAAGAGACAACCCACTGGACAGTGACCACGGCAGTGGACCAGCAAGGGGCTCTGCGACTGAAGAGAATGCAGGCAGCAGGCTGATGGTGACTCGATGCGAGGAACCCATGCAGGCTGTGGCCATGGGACCCGCAGTAGGCTGCAGACTACCAGGCATCGGAACAGAGATGTGATAGGCTGCCGGAGCCACTGATGGCTTCCTGATTGCGTCAGAGCTTTATCTGGACCTCAAGTCGCCGAAGTCCATGTGGCTGTAGAGGCTGTGGGAATGCTGTAGGTGAAACCATGGACACGGGGGGGGGGGGGGGGGGGGGGCGGGGGGGGAGTACATTCTTTTGCTTCTCTTTCTCTTACTGTAAGGGGTGCTGATGGCACCCCTTACATAAACTACAGGGAATTTTGTGTAATATTACATTTCCTGTTTTATTACATAACAAGTAAAGAATCTTGAATATTGGGGGATTTGAATGTTGTTACAGTCCCATCAACCTCTCCCCTTGTAGCTGATGTAGGCAATAGCTTAGAGAGGGAGGCCCGAGCAAGCTGCGGTAGCGTGGTCACAACACACTGGCTGTGATGGTGGGATAAGGAATTTGGGTAGTGGCTTTTCAGAAGATGGTAATTAATTCATTGCTGTTCAAATTGGACAATGTACATTTGCGCCAAAATTCTGATTTGCTGCAGTCGAATACGTAGTTGCAAAGAAAAACTTACAACCTATGCGACTTACAGCCATCTGTACGTACAACCAAATTTCTTCAAAAATAAAGAAAAAAAAAAATAAAAATTACACAGCAAGTCCAACAATCAAGGACTCGCCTCCTTCAAGAACCAATCTCCTTTCTTAGAAATAGGCATTGTATCCAAGATCCACAATGACCTTCCCATGAAGTCTAAGCCAGAGTTATTCTGACAAGTTAACGGGATCTTTTCTGTTTCAAGAGGTGTTGTTTACTATAGTATCTTCAAACTCTAGCAAAACACCATCTCCTGGAGTAAGGCAGTGGATCGAGTGGTATCAATGGGAAAATAAGAATGAACTATCTTTCGGACATGAACCCTTCATCAAGAAAGAGCACAGAAGGGAGATAGCTGGTATAATGAAGACATGATAGCACAGGTTGAACGGGGGCAGTCATGGACTGGTGAACAGGAAAGGGGAGAAGGATTCAAACTCTAACTGGGCCAGCACTGAGATTGCAGTGTGCTGCAGCATGGAGTCAAAGGAACTTATTCCATAGATAATCTCACCTGAGGAGATCTCTGCAGGGTCCCCTTCAGATGTTGACCGAACCCCCCCCCACCCCCCCCCCCCCCAGCATTTCAGATGAACACTCTGTTCTTTGATTTTTGGAGGGAGCCCTTGGGCACGGATGGTCCAAATGTGGGAGCCCTGAGCTTGCTAAGGAAATGTGCCCATGATCACAGAAACCTTTCTCTGCCCACATTCAATGAGAGATTGTAAAGATGACAGAAGCTACGTGATCCCGACACAAGCCAAAGGGAACAGCATTTGAGTCACTGCTCCTTGATGACATTGTCCACGAAGTCTTCGGGCGCTTTCATAAAACAATTTGATCAACAGCAGGTTCACAGCTGTAAAGATCATTGAACATTCCTTTTGAACTGGAGAAATCCCGATGAATCAAAGCCACCCTGCTCAAGATGATTGCAGTCGTGAGCTGCGAGCACAGGCTTTGAAAGTTGATAGAAAGGAAAATTGACAATGCCTTGGAGATCTCCTTTAAAAATGATTTTCTTTAATTTCAATTAGCTGTGAAGGCAACACCTATTGTCCTTTCCTTGTCTATTATATTGATAAGACTGTTGTTTCCTTCACAATCCCTATATTTCCATGGTATTTCCTTTAAATGGTGTATTAGCACTAAATTGTACAGGCCATTCAGCACATCGAATAGTATTGTAGTTCTGGTGAGGCTGTAAAGATTGTCATAGTCACAGTGGGGACGAGCTCCCACTGGTACATAAATGTTCTTCATGGCATGCGTCACAAACAGCCTCTGGCAACCAAGTCCAGTTCCTGGCCTTCACATGTGGCATAGTTCTTGTGCCCGGTAGAGCTGTTCTCATGGACAGGAGAAAGGGGAACAAGTGGGCCACTGGTGCCCAGGCAGATGGGGCTCATTAACCATCTAGGTGGCCTTCTCTACATCATTGTATAGAAGAGCCATCTTCTTCAAATGGGAAGACTCTAGACCGCCAACAGTGTTTCAACGGTTCTCTCATATTATGTTCTGTTTAAAGTCAGAAGAAAAATTAGATATTGGGGTGATGAGCAACTTTGCCGTGACGAATCAGCCCCGCTTGTTACGCACAGTCGTGACAAAGATGGCGACTCGCGTCTGTCTCTTCTGCTCCAGAATGGAAGTTAGTGTGCGGGCTTGCGTTGGCATGACGCAAGCGACGGGACGTCCACGTGGTTCGACTGCCGACCTGATAAGCGAGTGCACGAAGTTTGAATAAACGCTCTGCTCTGACATTCGAGCTAACAGCCTGGGGCTCCAGTCTGTTCAACCGCTCTCTCACAGACACTACAAAATCATGCATTTGATTCATCGGTGAAATTTTACGATACACAGTGACCTTTTATGTCTTATTTTCCATTTGATGTAAATGTTTTTAATGTGATTAGATGTACTCACTCTTCCAGAAGAGATCTAGTCTTATCTTTGTCTTCTGATTCATGACATGAATCAAAAACTACAAAATAAATGTAACCCTCAGGATAAACTGCTCAGAGGTTTTTTTCATTAGTTTTTTTAAATAAATATATTAGGTTAGGTGTTTTATATACCCACACACATTGTATGTGATATTGTATTTTCAATTTCGTTCCTTTTTCTTCATTCTACTGTATTTATTATTAAAAAAACAAAAGGTAACTCATCTAAGAGAGGGAATCTCCGATTTCAAACCTTCACTGCCTTGTGACTATACCCGCTCATGGAAAAGGCTTTGGGAGTAAATCGGAACTTTCATTGTTCCTTTGAACCTGTCATTTGCATGGAGAGAGGGTCCCACTGCATGGACAACAGGCGGATCTCCAAATCAACTCTGCACTGGCTCTGTCCTGGAGAAGCCACTCCAACAAACCAGTAGCTACCAGAGGAGCAGCACCCATGGTCGACCACAACTGACAGAGTCCACAAAAAGTCCTGGAGAGGAAGAGTCCAGACACGAGGTTCTGAGATGAGATCTTCGGCTGAAGAACTAGAAGAGGGGCTTAAAACACAATGACCCAGAGAGCATATCCCCAAGGATGAAGAAGGGTACCAATTTAAAAATTAGATTTCAATAGAAGTCAGATTATCATTAAGTGTAAAAGGCAGGGAAGGAGGGTCATTCAAAGGTAATCATGAAAGCCTGGTTTTCACGAGGGGAGGGTGGATGGAATAAAACAGCAGATGTTGTAAATCCAACATAAAAACAAAAAAGAAAATACTGGAAACACTCAATAGGTCAAGCATCATCTGTGGAAAGAGAGAGAATGTTTCAGAAGGATGGGTAGAACAAAGGGAAGATCTATGAGAGGACAATGATGTAGAAAGGTTGTTTCCCATGGTGGGAGAGGAGGACAAGAGAGCATACCCTTCTGCAGGAGCTCTATCGAGAGCGTCCTGGTCACCTGCATCACAGTGTGGTACAATTGCTGCAGAGAAATTGATTAGGGGTCAATCCACTGGACCATAAGAATGGATCACTGGAGAATCACTCCCCCACCCCCATCAATGTAACTGACCGGGATTGTTGTCTTAAGATCAATGGGAAAATTATTAAGGACCCCTTCCATCCTGCACACATCTTTCAACTGCTCCCATTGGGAAAGAGATACAGGAGTATCAGAGCCAGCACCACCAAGCTGAGGAACAGCTTCTTCCCACGGGCAGTAGGAATCCTAATTGACCAAAGGAATTGCACACACTAACTATCCGAGACTCACATAGTCATGAAACAATATTAATTTCTTTGTGTAAATGAAATACTTGTCCTACATATGTATTATTGTCTGCATTTATGTTATAGCCGATTTTGTGTCTGCATGTTTTGCACAGAGGACCAGAGAACTTAACAGTTATATGGTTATATGGTTATATGGATTGTACTTGTGCAATCAAATGACAATAAACTGGACTTGATTAAAGGGTGTCCACTTAGGACAGAAATCTGTAGGAATTTCTTCAGCCAGAGGATGGCAAATCTGTGGAATGTACTGCCACAGGTGATCGTGGAGGACAAGTCAGTGGGCATTTAAGGCAGAGATTGATAGTTTTGGATTAACCAGGACATCAAAGTTATGGGGGAGAAGGCCAGGCAGTGGGGCCTGAGTGGGAAAACAGATCAGCTCATGATTAAATGGTGGGTCAGACTCGATGGGCTAAACCTTTACCCTTAGCTTTAATAGCCTAGTTCTGCTCTACGATTAATAAGATGGATATGAACATCTGCAGCATTCCTTGTAAAGGCAGATCACATTGTGAACAAGGAAGGCAGTGCACTCAATTGAAAAATGTGAATTGCTGCCACACCGCAATGCTGGAAACAGGCAAGAGGATGGATGTTGCTTTGCCTCCACAAAGTGAAAAGTGGTTGTGGAGGAAGGAAAGATGGACAAGGGAGTCACTAAGAGAAGCAATTCCTTTGAATTGCTGAAAGAGAGGAGGGTGATGCCTTGGGTGGAGCCAACAGAAATTTAACGTGGAGTCTGGAAGGAGCCCGAGGAAAGGTATTCTGCAGAGGCGGCGAGGAGCAGAGTTTGGGGAGGAGTGGATGTGATTTGGACGAGGGCTTTGCCTGCCAGTTTGAGAGAACCTAGTCTGTGAGCTATTTGTCATTTCTTGCATTACAACAGTGTGAAAAAACTAAAAGACTTTCTAAAAGCATTCTTCACTTTGGGAGGTAACATAAATGCAGAAATCACAAGTTCTCTGTTTTGGTTCTAAATTGGAACCATTCCTATGTAGGACTTCTTCCACAAGCTTTCCCAGCACCGGCTCTCAACTTTATTTCCACTCTATCTGCCTCCACTCCTCTGTCAACACCCACGAGCATGTGGCGGAACATCCAACCGGCTTACAGGTTTCAAATAACTAATAAAGTTAATTCTGTCTTGTCAAGTCTATTGTCATCGGATTGTACAAGTACAATCTGGTGAAACTGCGGTTTCCGCTCCTCAGTGTAAAACACGCAGACACACAACCAGACATAACACAAATACAGTGTTATACAAATACAGACAAACAATACACATTCTGGGCAAGTATTCATATTTTCAAATAAATAAATATTATTGTTCTATAAACATTAGAGTCTCAGATGGTTAGTCTGAGGAGTTCCTTTGGTCATTAAGCATTCTCACTGTCCGTGGGAAGAAGCTGTTCCTCAGCCTGGTGGTGCTGGCTCTGATACTCCTGCATCTCTTCCCCGATGGGAGCAGCAGCTGAAAGATGCTGGGTGAGGGGTGGAAAGAGTCCTCAATGATTTTGCGCGCCGTCTTCAGACAACCATCCAGGTAGATGATGTCGACGGTTGGGGGGGGGGGGGGGGAGGGGAAGAGGGAGACTTATTGAACAAATTGAACCAACAAACCTTTTGAATGTTTAATGTGCGAGCTGAGTTCTTTGTTCTTTCTGCCAAGAATCCTGGCCACAGCCTCATTCCCTCAGAACACATCCCACTGGAGAATCTCTGAAATCTTTCAAATGCTATCTTTTGCAACCTTTTGAAGGTCAACTTTAGAAGCTGCCTAAACTTTTGCCATAATTGCATCTTCTGCAACACAAGTGCAAAGTAACCCCCAGCAGACACTTGCAAGATCTTTTTGTTTAAATATCAAATCAGAGACCTCTCAGATCATTTGGATGTTTTTTTGAGACCATGTAGAAAACACATTGGTTGGAGTAATTGACCAAGGGGCTGGATATTGCAGTCACTACAGTCTGGTGAACAATGAATAGACTGTGAAATAAATCATGTGAGATATTGATTGACCTTAGTGACAGGGACATAAACATCAGTTAAGGAATACTTATATGGCTGTACTTGTTCTGATTAGAATTACATTAGAGAATCAGTAACTCAAAGTTAATTTCAAAGTCAGGAATTTGGGATTTATTGGCCAACAATCCCACAGAACCTCCTGCCTAAAAGGATTACAACAATCCATTCCCAATTTACCTACCAGAGGCTGTGTTTCAAGAAAGCAGCCCCCATCATCAAGGACCCCACCACCTAGGCTGTGCTCTCTTCTCACTGCTACCATCAGGAAGGAGGTACAAGAGCCTGAAGAAGAGCACCCAATTTCTTACCCTGCGCAAATTTCTGAATGGACAATGAATGAACCTATGGACACCACCTCATTTTTTTCTCTTTTTTGCACTAATTAAAAAAAAATCTTGTACTTATGGAAACGTAATTTATAGTAATTTTTGCATCTCTAGTGCACAAAATTTAGGGTGGCAAAGTTAGCACAACTCATTTCCAGAGCCAGCGATCTGGACCAGACCAGGATTTGAATCCCGCGCTGTAAGGAGTTTGTTCTTTCTCCCCGTGTCAATGCAAGTTTTCTTCGGGAGCTCTGGTTTCCTCCTACAATTCTAAACGTACCAGGGGCATATGTTAATAGGGTGTACATTGGGGGGCATGGCCCGTAAATGACCATGTAATGCAAAGGTGCTGGAGAAACTCAGCAGGTCACATAGGAAGCAAAGGGTTATGACCAACGTTTCAGGCCTGAGCCCTTCGTCAAGGTACGAGCAAAAAGTCGACAAGCGTCTGAATGTAAAGGGGTGGGGGGTGGGGGAATAGGAAGGAGGGGGGAGGGGAGTGCACAGGCCAATAGGCAAAATATCATTCCGTTTCTTAGTTTCACTGAAGCTCAATCAATTTACACCTTTGAGCAGTGCTGGAGGCCAGCTGTTGAAAGTGCAATATAACAAGAGATCAAACCAAACTGCAACACATTCTGAAGTGCTCAATTAGGTAGTGTTGAGGGCTACCAAGTGATCGGAGCACAACACAATTACCGACAAATCCTCCACATGTTCAGTCCCCACTCTCAAACCTTGCAATTTTGGCTTATTCAGACGGCTGCACTTAATAGCTCAATCTTCAGCAGAAAGCTTTTGAAATCAGATTAATATTGCCTCATTTTTGTTGAAAGCCTCTCACAAGTGTATCAGGTAATTGTCTTTGGAATGCATGTGTGCTGTACATTTCATCCATTTTGCATGCTAATGTTGCAAATTGTGCTGGATTATTACAGATACAAGCTGATAAAATTCTAATATATCTACCTTGCGATATTTCAGCTGCTTCCAACACTAAGCATTTTTCCAAATTTCCAAATTATCCTTCGGTACTTCATTCAGGAACAAATAGGTTAGCAAGAGGAACGCAAGAGATTATTTTCTATTTATGATCAGATATTCACTGTCAAGAGAAAAGAGACTGTGGAAATGAAAGTTAACTGCGTCTGCCAGCAATGTGGTGAAACACGCCCGAGGGACCTTGGTCTGATAGAAAAAAAAAGGCAGAGATTGATAGGTATCTGAATAGGCAAGGTACCAAATTTTATGGGGAGAAGGCTGGGGAATGGGGCTGGATCATCTCATGATGGAATGGCAGAGCAGATTTGATGGGCCGAGTTGCCTCCTTCTTCTCCTATATCTTATGGTCAAAAATGTTACACGTCGGCCATTTCCACCTTGGCACAGTGGGTCAAAAAACAGAATAGCTGGAGGAACTCATCCGGCCTCGCAGCATCCATTAGAGGTACAAATATATTACCAATGTTTTGGGCCTAGGTCTTCCGCAAGGTGTGAGTGAGAAAAGACAGGTATCTGAATTAAAGGCTGGGGGAAGAAAGGGTGGGGAGGGGAAAGAATGGGAGGAAGAGGAGTCCAGATCAACAGACAAAAGGTGTTAATTGGATATGAGGAGAGGAAAGGTGAGTATTGATTTTGGGTCTGTGAAAGGAGACAGGGTAATCAAATACCCAAGCTCCCTCTATCCCAAGACCATTTGATTGGGCCATTTGTAGGAGGTCTCTACAACTAGCCCATGCAATCCCTATCCTGGAGAAGGCATGATGGGACAGTGCAGAAAGCTTTCCTCTACCTTGCCCATGAACATTTCTGTCCTATTTATTGTAAGCTTATTTAATGTTTTACTTTAAATTTTAAGTATTTTAAGCAGATGCGAAATGTGGATCTGAAACTCAGTCAAGATGAGCTCCAATTTGATATTCAAATAAAAGATCCACTCAAAGACAAATTAAGAAAATCCCAGCAATGATCTGAGTGCATCCACAGAGGGGCTGTTGTCAGGAGTTTTCTGGTTAGTGTTTATATGATAATAACAAGTTTGGCACATCTTCCATTCCTTGAATAATTGTCATTTAGCATACTGAACAACAACTACTTTGCCAAGGAATAATTAACCCTCACAACACAAATATAATTGTAAGACAAGTTGACGAACAAGTGCTGAAAATTAGTGTGGGCGAGACATACACGATCATGTTTTAGAAGCATTTCCATCCCTCGAGTTTTTTTTTAAATTACCCCCCCCCCCCCAAGATAATCTTATACAGTAGGCGTTGATTCAGGTTACAGAACAAGATCTATTTGTTTCCAAGAACTCAGTTGTTATCGTGTAAAACACAAAAGTCTGCAGACACCACAGTCGAAGTAAAAACAATTCTGGAGAAACTCAGCAGGTCAAACAGTATCCTTTATATAGCAGTGCTGTTGGTGCAGCTACAGTGGTAAGGAGGGCTGCCATGCAATGGGGGGAAGATGAGAGGAGGTGGAGCACAAGCATCCCCTCAGTATCATCATGAGCTGCCTGGAGCTTCCCAAACCATGAGTGGTTCCCCCCTCCCTACCCATGAGGTTGGGCGTGTTTGCCAATATGCCCATCAATTCTGCCCTCGGTTCAACCTCTCCCCCACCTGGAGCATTTTAACCTACCGACGACACTAGTTTTAAGGCATGGGAGGAGAGTGGATTATCCAAGGGATACCCACACAGTCACATGGGGCAACACCTTGCCAGCCACAGAGGAGGTCACGATCAAATACAGATCATATTAGTTGTGAGGTGCAATTTAAAGTATTCCCCTGATTTTCACCACTCACACGATATTACATCAGCAACGGAGGAAACTTTGATGTATCAAAGTGATGCTGAGAACTCGAGCAGCCCTCAGCATGAAAACCATGCAACAGGCAATTCATTTTCATGTCTGTGTATGGGCGTCATAGTTAGTACAACAGTTAACACAACCCTATTACAGCACCAGTGATTCAGGTTGAAATGAAGCACTGTCAGTAAGGAATTTGTATGTTCTCCCAATAACCTGCATGGATTTCCTCTGAGTGCTCCAGTTTTCTCCCACCTTCCAAAAAAAAACCATATGCGGTTTGAGGGTTAATTGGTGTATTTGCGTGATATGGGCTCCTGCACTTCACTTGTGAATCTGCAGGGGTCATCTACTGCATCTGGGGTTTCCGTCGTGGTTTCCACTACATTGGACAGATAGGATACAGACTGGTAGATCGCTTCATTGAGCACCTCCAGGTCTGTCCGCCCCAATTGCGTAGATCACCCAGTGGCCACTCATTTCAATTACTCGACCCCTTCCCTTGCCGACATGCCTGTCCACGTTCTCATGCACTTCCAGACTGAGATCACCCACAAATTGGAAGAATAGCGCACCTCCTCGACAGTCTGGGCACCCTCCTGATGGCATTAACATAGACTTCTTCGGTTTCTGTTGGCCCAGTCCCCCTGCCCCATCCCCATCAATTCTTCCAGCTCTGTCTCTCTTTCTTTTCCCTCTCTCTCCTTTCTCTCATGTTCTATATTCATAGAACCAAACACACCCCTCCCCCAATTCTCACTGCTCCTCTCTTCTGTCCTCCTGTCCATATCCAATTAACCCTTTTGTCTGCACTCCTCTGCGTTCCCTCTCTTCCCAGTCTTTTCATTCAGGTGCCTGCCTCTCTTTTACTCATACTTTGAAGAAGGGTTCAGGCCCAAAATGAGACCTGTTGAGTTCTGCCAGCAATTGTGTGTTTTTACCTATTACTGCACTGTAGTATCTGGAATTAAAACAAATTAAAATCAAAGGCTGCTGGCGGCTCCAGCAACCAGACCAAGAACTTGCCAGAGAAGATAAGCACAGAAGGCATATGTTTTGTGCAGACCTACAGAGTTTTTCATCGTTAAAACAGAGGTAGAAACACAATAATATTGGCTACTCAAGTGGAAAGCAGCGTCAGTTCTGATAAAGCATAAAAACTCCAGGTGCAGTAAAAAATCCAAAGAGTTGTTTACTTGGCCCGCACCAGTCTTCACCCCATCGAGGACATCTACAAGAGGTGCTGTCCTAAGAAAGCAGCCTCTATCCCCCAAGGACTCCCACCACCCAGGCCAGGCCCTCTTCACACTGCTACCATTGGGAAGGAGGTGCAGGGGCCTGAAGACAAGCACCCTGCGGCACACGGTCAGCTTCTACCCCCTCCACCATCAGATTTCTGAATGGACAATGAATCTCACTTTCTCCTATTTCTTTTTGAAGTGTAATTTTATGGCAATATTTGTACTGCGATGCTGCCAGAAAATGACAAATTTCCTGACATGTTCATGACAATCAATGCTAATCCTGAGTAGGAGAAAGCGGGAGCAAGTCTCCTCTAGACAGACAGCAGATCTTTCACCAGTTCAGGAGAAAACAAAGCAGAAAATGCATGGTCTCCTGAGAAGCCAGCTCTAATTCATGTCTGCTGGTAGTGACTTACACCAAACAGGGATTCTGCAGTATATACTGAGGGTGAACCATTTGAGGATGGGATTTGTGATATATTATTACAGTCACTGTAATAAAGACTGGTGATGACCAAGAATTTTCCATCTTCAATAAGGGGCATTTTGCTCTCAGTTTATGATCTTTCAGTTCCCACCACCCTAAAGTGAATAACCTCGCATTCTACTCCATCTGCCAGACCCTTACCCACTCACTTAACTCTCTTCAGACTCTGCACAATTTGCTTTTCCACTTAATTTAGTGTCAGCAAACATAGATACAACACACGCCATTCCCTCTCCAGATCATTAATCTATGTTGTGAACAGCTGCGGGCCCAGTACTGACACCCCTGCTCACCACCGATGGCCGACTTGAAAAAACATCCCTGTATCCCAACTCTCTGCTTTCTATTGGTTAACCAATCCTCTATTGTTCTAATACGTTACCCCCAACTCTATGCATCTTTATCTTATGGATAAGCCTTTGATAGGGCACCTTATTGAAATCCTTCTGGATATCCAAGTAAATAATGTTCACCTGTTCACCCCATCTACTGCACTCGATATATCCTCAAAGAATTCCAGTAAGTTTGTCAAACAAGGCCTGCCTCCTCCCTCCATTTGAAAAGTGTGGGGAAGCTGGGTGGCACTGGAAGTCCCTGTCGCCATGCTGAATGTCTATATTTAAATTTCGAGTTCTGCCTCTGTTGGTGACCCAAATGAAACAAGATAGACTCTCTAAAAGTCTGGCCATGCACTGATCTGGCTGATGGCCAAGAGTTTCAGAGGGAATAGCTGGTTTACCTTTCAGGATGTTGGAGACTCCCAGGTGAATGCACTCAGAGGGTCAACATATCTGTTTTGCAGCTGGGGTTGTGAGGAACAGATGGAGAAGAGGCATCTGGTCCTCAGTTTTACACCAAGGAGGATAGGCATGGAAATAGCAACTCTGATGGTTAATATGGTGCCACACCTCTGTTATTAGAAATGCATCTAAAACTTTGCCAAAGTTGAAATGTTAATATTTTCAAATGTTCCAAAGAATCGAAAAGCTTAAATCTATATTAATAGCTATTTGTGTGAGAGTGAAGCAAAGCTTCTAGTCAATTATACCTGATGAAGGGCCGAGACCTGAAATGTTGGTTACTGGACACTGCATGACCTGATGAGTTTCTCCAGCACGTTTGCATATTCCACTCAACCCCAGCATCTTTCTTGTTAAACAAGTTAACTCTAATCACTGAAGTATCAGGCCCCCCCATAGACAGGGTCTAAGGCTTCAACAATCACAG
Organism: Narcine bancroftii; assembly: GCF_036971445.1. NCBI lineage: Eukaryota > Metazoa > Chordata > Chondrichthyes > Torpediniformes > Narcinidae > Narcine > Narcine bancroftii. The sequence goes on from NC_091470.1 coordinate 112,201,802, forward strand.
CGGATTTGCCGTTCCGAACCCCTTCCACCAGAACCAATAATTCGGGGTGGGGGTGGTTCAAATAGCCAACTCACTTGGTTCTCAACCCCCTCAGATAGATTTGTTTGGCACAGTCTGAAGTAAGACATCACGCCAGATCTTGTCAAAAAAGTTAAAAATCCATCAGCATACGAAAGCTCCACTCCAACCCTTCCCACCAGTAACTCACCGCTTCAACCATGTCCATGTGGACATTGTTGGACCAATTGCAGCTTCACGGGGCTACCACTACCTCCTCACAGTGGTCGATTGGTTTACGAGATGGCCTGAGGCAGTCCCCATGGTGGATGCTTCTATGGACTCTTGTGCTCGAGCATTCCATAATTCCTGGGTGGCTCGCTTCAGCCTAGCAGTGCACATCACTTCTGACAGAGGTCCTCAATCTTCATTTTGGATGGTCTTATCTCAGCTTCTCAGCTCTAGGCTTCATCCTACAAGCACCCATCACCTGCAGTCCAACAGGATGGTTGAACAATTCCACCATCACCTTAAATCAGCCTTAATGGCCCATTTGGGTGGTCCCAGCTGGGCAGACAAATTACCATGGGTGTTGCTCAGCATTAGGACAACTCCAAAAGAGGATCTTCACATTTCGTCTGCAGAGTTTGTACAAGGCATGCCTTTGGTGGTCCCTGGGGAATTCATTCCACACAGATCCAGTAAAGATGGAGATCCCAAAGAGCTGCTGAGCAAACTAAGGGATACCGTAGGTAAATTATCCCCCTTTACCACCATCACCACATGGCAAATATGTCTCTTTTGTACCACACGAACTGAAGGATTGTGAATACGTGTTCATACATAGAGGAACACATGGAAAGCCCTTGCAGGTACTGTACGAGGTATCATATCAGGTGACAAGACAAACAAGGTCAACCTGCATCTTGGACATTGCCAGGCAGCCTCTGTAATTCACAATTGACAGGCTCAAATCTGTCGTGTTGGCAAAACTGCCCCTATTCAACAGCCAGCAGTGTGACGCAGGGGTTGACCTCCCAAAAAGCAGGTGATAGTTCCAGTTCTTGGTGGGGGGGGTGGGGGTGCTGTAGCAGTATTCCAACTCCCAGAAGTCCAGTGAACCAGCACAGGACATCATGATGTGACATGCGTGGTTCAGTGTTTTAAAAGAATACACGTATGAGTAGAGTTAAAGAGTTTTAATTTACCTGCAACTATGTGTGTCATTATTTTGTGTTCATCATCCACCAGTTACTAAACTTGGCAGTAAGGCAGTGTCTGTTAGCTCATTGTCTGATGTCAGAGGGGAACAAACTATTTTTGTACTGTTAACTGTTCGTTTTCAGGCTCCTGTACCTTTTTCCTGATGGTAGCAGAGTGAAGATGGTGTAGTCTGGGTGGTGGAGGTCCTTGAGGATAGATGTGGCTTTCTTCACCACCACTTGTAGATGTCCTCAATGGAGTAAAGACTGAAGGAGGTGGACAGCTCTCCCTAGGCAGCCCCACTCTTTGAGCAACTTTACCCAAGTAGGTTGAGGTTTGAGTTCTCCAATATATTCTGTGCCTTGGAGTAAAGCACAACATGCACACGATACAACTCCATTGGAAACTACATCATTCTTTCACAGTCCAGAGCAGTTCAAAATTCACTAGAAACATCATAACTCAATGGGTTTTTAGAAAGCCATTTCCTTCTGGGAACCCCAATAACAACTGTCCACCATCCTCATCACAATAGCCAGTCATTTAACAGTTCCAGCATTTTTCTCTCCTTATCTGCATCTTCCAGCTGTCCAAAGGAGTGTCTCTAAATAACTTTTTCAAACTGAGATTTAATACTCAGATGGAGAGTGTGAGAAGCCATCTTGAAACAGTCCATCTAGACCAGTGGTTCTCAACCTTTATCTTTCCACTCACTTACCATTTTAAGTGATCCCTTATTAACCCTAGAACACCTATGGCATAGGATGCATTAGGTGCTCTGTGAGTAGTAAGGGATTACTTTAGATCAGTGGTTTTCAAACCTTTTCTTTCCACTCACATACCACCTTAAGTAATCCCTATGCCATTGGTGCTCTGTGATTAAGATGGTATGTGAGTGGGAAGGGAAGGTTTGGAATCACTGCTCTAGACTCAATTGTTACTGAAATATTTTGCTTGAGAAAAATTGTCATTGGCCCATTTCCTTTGGAGTTATGAAACCATGCACATGACGAGTCAATTAGAGACTGTTAAAAGTGGTTTTTAAACTGTTTCTTTCCACACACATCCCACCATAAGCAATCCCTTACTAATCACAGAGCACCTGTGGCATAGGGATTGCTCAAGGTGGGATGTGAGTGGGAGGAAACAGTTTGAAAACCACTTTGGTTTTAATCCCATTTAATGGTGGGAGATGGGGAATGGGGAAAGGGAGCCTCCAGTGATCCTCTCTGCCATTCCTCTGGTCTTGTGGATAGACTTCCAATCCCTTTCTCTGCAGCAACCACACAACACTGTGATGTAGCCGGCCAGGATGCTCTTGACAGAATTCCTGTGGAAGGTTGACGAAATGGTAATTGGTAGCCTTGCACGCTTCAGTCTTCTCAGAAAATGCAGTGGCCACATTAGACTTAATTCTATTCCCACAAGTACCAGCACATTTTATTGAATACTTCCCAGGATTTGCTGGTTTAATTGTGAAACATTAATTGTTTCTCCCCTCCCCCCTCTCTCCACAGATGCTGCCTGACCTTTTGAGTGTTTCCAGTGTTTCAGTTTCATAAATGTGTTAGGCATGGTAATGCAGTACTTTGAACTAAATGATAAATGTGACATTCTCAAAGATCTTTTCAATTGCTCATCTCTCTCTGGTGATCAAGGGAAAACTTTAACACTCATGCAAATAGCGTGAGTTGGCACAGATTACTGATCATATAAATACAAAGATCTGGCAAATCCTCTATGTATTGCTTATTTTTATGTCTTATGCAAAATAATTTATTTTGAAATCTTACTGCTCAAGGCCACGAGCTCCTTAATGTGCAGGATATATGTAGTTTGCAGAATTTTCTCTCGGTAATTTGGCTGTTGGTGATCAGATACTGTTTCTTGTCATGCAATAAAACAGAAATGTAATACTACACAAAATTGGCTTTCATTTGCCATTAACATTGCCCTGCGCCCCTTATAGTCAGAAAAAGAGAAGCAAAAGAGAGTCCCCCCAGGGTCACTGAGTGTCCATGAATTTGCTTCCAGTCCCCCTGCTGCCTCTGCATCCACACTGACTCCAGTTCAGTTCAAGTCATCAGAAAACCGAGCTCAGAAACAAACCTCCAACGTGTGCACCAGTGGTGAAGACAGCAAAAGTATGGTCAATGGAGGCGGAGGTGTATCTGCAGGACTGCTTTGAATCAGTGGACTGGAGCAGATTCAAGAACTCATCCATAGACTTGAATGAATGTGCAACAGGTGTGTGTCATCGACTTCATCAAGACCTGCGTGGATAAGTGCATGCCCACGCACAAATACAGGGTATTCCCCAACCAGAAACCCTGGATGAATCAGAGAATTCACAACCTGCTGAGGGTAAGAACAAGGGGATTTAAGGTCGGGGATTGGGATCTTTACAAGAAAGCTAGATATGACCTGTGAAAGGTCATCTCTGAAGCAAAGTGGCAATTTTGGAGGAAGCTGGAGACAGAGGAGATACATGCCAGCTATGGCAGGGAGTGCAGGCCATTATAGCTCACAAAGCAAGGGCAAAAACTATACATTGCTGCAATGCTTCACTACCTGATGAGCTGAACACCTTCTATGCCCACTTTGAGAAGAAGAACCAAACAGAATCTCTGAGAAAGCTGAGGACTCTGTGATATTTGTCTCTGAGAATAATGTCCAAACATCATTCAAGAGGTGTCAGGCCCTGACAGCATACTTGGCAGAGTACTGAAGCTCTGTGCCAACCAACTAGCTGGAGTGTTCAGGGACATTTTCAACCACTCATTGCTGCAGTTAGAGTGTTGTTCCTCCAATTTTTGGGTGGTCTTGGTGAGGTACCACATGAACCCATGGATAGATTGTGTGCATGGGAGTGGGACACAGAAATGAAGTGGTTGACCAGTGGGAGATCTCTGTCACTGATGCGAACAGAGTGAAGGTGCTCAGTGAAGAAAGGCAAGATACTCAATCAAAGTGTGCTGGAAATACTCAGCAGGTCAGGCAGCATCTCTGGGTGGGGGGGGGGGGGGCGCAGCGGGGTGGAGGGAGGGAAGAAACCATCAGCATGCTCACCTGCAACATCAGGTCCACTTCTCCCTCCACAGATGCTGCCTGATTTGTAGAATATTTCCAGCATTCTCCAGCACTTCTGACCAACAGGTACCTACCAGGCAATGCTGTAATATGCAACAATTTAACAAGATTTAATTTAAGCTAAAGAATCCAGGTCCCTCTCAGAGGATATAAATTCACATGTGTATTACAAATGATCAAACACTTTAAATCAGATGAAAAATATTAATGGTGATTATAACTTTACTGCATTTTATTACCCATGAAATCAGCAAAATTTAATTTACTTCACATGTACAATTTTCTCGGGAATTTTTATAGCTTGATTAAATGAGATGATGAAACTCATTGTCTCTGCATCTCCACTTTACAACAGCATTGCTATCTGTTCTGTTTTAAATGACTTTTGTCTCCAATTTACCATCTCAGTCAAAGATCACACTTGCACCTTGACTTTCCTTGTCATTACTGGGGTGTTGAGGTGGGGGGGAGGGGGAGCACAGAGAGTTAACAAAGTCAGATCAGCCGGAATGTTATTGAATGGCAAATCAAGCTCAAAGGGTGGGGGCATGGAGGAAGGGGAATGTGGTGAATCTAAGTTTGTGATTGACACTAAAGCAAATTGTGCAGAGGATACGGAGAGTCTGCAGAGAGATATAGATGGGTTAAGTGAGTGGGCAAGGGTATGGCAAATGGAGTCCAATGTTGGCACATGTGAGGTCATCCACTTTGGAAGGAAAAAAGGAAGATCAGAATATTATTTAAATGACATGCTGCCGTGCAGAGGGTTTGGGAATACTTGTGCATGGATTGCAAAAGATTGATTCCACGTGAAAACACCTCCACCAGCAGAAGGCTCACCATCCGGTCACTCATCATCCTGAAGATATTGCTGTTCCTTTATCACTACTGGCTCTGTCTTCCTGGAGCCCATCCAAATCCTCTGCATAGACTCATTGACTGCAAGTAGAACCATGGAATATTGTAGCACGGAAACAGGCCATTCAGTCATTCTAGACTGTGCCAAACCATTATTCTGCCTGGAATCACTGACCTGCACACAGTCTATATGCCCCCCAATACCCCTCCCACCATGAAACTGTCCCAAATTTTTCTTAAATTTTATAATTGAGCCCATATTCACCACTTCAGCTGACAGCTCATTCTGCACTCTCGCCACTCTCTGTGTGAAGAAGTTACCTCTAATGTTTCCATAAACATTTCCCCTTTTACCCTTATCCTACACATTAGTTAAGGTTAAACCTCTCAGAGGTTTTGTCCTCAGGTTTGTATCTCATCAAGCCTCAGTGGATAAAGACAACTGGCATTATTCTATCCGTACCCCTCATAATTTTAAAAATCTCTATCAAATCTTCCCTCATTCTTCTACGCTCCAGGGAATAAAGTCCTAACCTGTTTAACCTTTCCCTGTAACTCAGTTCCTCAAGCCCTGGAAACATCCTAGTGAATCTTCTCTGCACTCTTTCAATCTTAGACCATAAGATGAAAAGACACTGGAGCAGAAGAAGGCCATTCGGCCCATTGATTATGGTCTGCTATTGAGAAAAATCTTTGCCACATTTACTCTGTCCAGGCCTTTCAACATTCAAAATGCTTCTATGAGGTGTCTCCTCCTCCCCCCCCCCCCCATTTACTGGGATTGTTGTCTGAAGAGGGTGTGCAAAATCATTGAGGACCCTTTCCATCTGCCACACAGCATCTTTCAGCTGCTGCTCCCATTGGGAAAGAGATCCAGGAGTATCAGAGCCAGCACCACGAGGCTGAGGAACAGCTTCTCCCACAGGCAGTGACAATGCTGAACGACCAAAGGAACTGCTCACACTGACCATCAAAAAAAGGCTCTCATATTCACAAAGCAAAATTAATTAATTAATTAATTTGCATCTATGAATACTTGTTCTGCATAATGTAATATGTCTGTTTGTATGGAGAACCCTCTTTCGTCGCGTTGTACTTATGCAATCAGATCACAATAAACTTGACTTTAGATACGAATGCAAAGTCTTTCCCATAGCTAAGCGACCAAAAGTGCATGCACCCTTGTGCATAAAAGGCTGACCTTGCCAGCAATGCCTGCGGAGAGTATTGGAGGGTCTATTCCATAGACTTTTGCATGCCTTACAGAACAGGATGTGTGTTTTTCTCTGCTGGATGCAAAGCCAGCCTCCCAGAGATAGCTTCGGAGGATCAAGAGTGCGGTTTCCCTCAAGACTGATTTATTTTAGCATGTATGGCACAGATGGTTTACTTTAATGAATTTTTAATAAACTGATGTTCCACTATGTACCAAACAGGGTGGACCATGAAATCAATTTGTACCAATACGAGACACTCAATGCTGCCAAGTCCCAACACATTCTGGGAGATGCAGCTTTGGTCACACTGAAACAGAACCACTTGGCTTAAAGATACAGCACTCAAAATCTGAAACTATATCTTTCTCTTCTGATAAAGCTGGATCCAGGTTTCAAAGGCTCTCAGGTGTCCTCTCACACCTTGTCCAAATGCCAATCTGAATGGTACGCGCTATCAGCATATTGCATCAAGAGACTATTATAATTGCATAGGATTCTGCTCTAAGCAGATGTATCTTCTGAGGTGCCAAATGGATGGTAATTGAGAGAAAAGAACCCCAACAGAATGTCTGTATCGCAGACTGAAACTTTAAAAATAGCTTGTTCTCACACACTTGCCGAGTGAGTTAAATTAGGATTATGGGCAAGAATTCTTTGGATGACTGAACTGATGGATTGAAGGATGCTCATATGGAGCACAAAACCCAGCATGGACCTTGTGGTAGGGAAAGAATACTGAGTAGAGAGGGATGTAGGTTGTACTAATGTGGTAACAAGGAACCAAAGACAGGTGGAACATGGCAGTGACGGCGCCAAAGTTTCAGAAAAACCATTAGTTATATTATAATGTGCACTCTTTGCTGTTAATAGAAAATTGGTTTTATTGTTAAGTAGGTTTGGGCGGGCACGGTTAGTGTAGCAGTTAGTGCCCCACCTTTACAGCTCCAGCGACTGGGACCTGGGCTTAAATCCCATGCTGTCTGAAAGGAGTTTGTACAGTTTCCTCATATCTGTGTGGGTTTTCCCTGGGGGCTCCAGTTTCCTTCCACCGTTCAAAACATACCAGGAGCCTTGGTTAATTGGGTGTAAATTGGGCGGCACAGACTTGTGGGCTGAAATGGCCTGTTACCCTGCTGTAAGTAGCAACCATAATATGTCATTCATCATTCAGGTGCCTTGCCATTTGACGTGGGCGACCATGTCTCTCCATCCATCGTGATCACTGTTGTTGTTCCCTCCCCTGTTCTCCTTCAGTGAAGGCTCCATCTTTGAGCTGAAACTGTAGTCGATGTTGGTTCATGATTATACAAGGGAAAAATACTGAAGTGGTTTCCCGTTGCCTTCTTCAGTTGGGTAACCCTGGCCATTGATCAGCAGATTCATCTGGCCAGCATTTTTAGCTTTACAATCATAAATTTCAATTTGTAGAATCTGCTTGTAAAAACCATCCACCATCTACAATCCATGGCTTCATATGACCCTAAACAGGTTCTACACCTTGCCCAAGGATGACCTGTAGGTTATCGGAAAGAAGGAGCACCCTACACCTCCTTTTGCTGAACAATTGAGCAGCAGCCATGTACCATTGTTGTAATCAAAAACTTAGACCCATTATTGACTAAATTAAACTTATAGATGAATAAACATCCTATTCTATAATAACTAGATCTTTGCAATAATGAGCTAAGTTAATCAAGTTTCAGTAAGTCTGTCCATTTAGATTATCAAACTTGTGCCAAAATTATGCTCAGGAGATGAGCTTTGACTGGTCTCCTGATGATCAAGATTCATGTAATAAAGACAGTCATGTCATGTAATAAAGACAGTGTAATATTGCTTGAAATTTGGTTTTGACTGCCGCAAGGCAGACAGATTTGCCATCGGCAGAAATTGCCTGAAGCACCTCTTACTGTCAAAGAGAAGCAAAATAGAGACCCCCCACCCCCCCAGAGTCATCGATTTGTCTCCAGAGCTCACACAGCCTCTGCACCACACAAAGTCCAGTTCAAACTACCAGCACGTTGAGTTCCAGATTCAAATCTCCGACATGGTCAGGAAACCTTCAGCACCTTTAGCACCCCTCACATCCCTGTTCCGATTCCTTGTACCCCTTCAGCCAGTCTTGACCCAGTCTCCAGCAGCCGCAGCCCAGGGTGAATCCCTCGACCATGGTCGCCACCAACCTGCAGCCTGGTGTGAATCCTTCAACCGTGGTCGCCAGCAGCCCGCAGCCTTCATGGGTTCCTCTCCTCACGTCTTCAGCAACCTGATCAGCGTTTTTCAGCCTCAGTGCTCCCTGCCGTGGTCACCGTCCCGTGGGTCATCTCCTCTGCTGAAGATGTTCTCCCCCTTTTTTGGTGCCCTGCACGTCCTCTTCTTCCCTGCAGTCTGTAACTCCTTGTGGATGCAACTGATTTTATGTTTAAATTTAAATTAAATTAAATTAAATTAACATTTAAAATGATGCGCACCAGTTTTAATAAATCGCCCATTGTTTCGAACATCAACTCGGCGTGGTATTTCTATTTTGCTCCTACAAACATCTGGGCCTGAGTGGACTAATTCTGCATTCTAAATAGCTGGTGATGCAATGGAATAATCTCTGCTCCTTCCAAATGGGAAGTGTCCCTTTTTGTCACGTGGCTGGTACAATATTCTTCCCACATAATTTTTTAATGATTTTAAAAACAGCAGATATTCTTCTCCATTAGGCTGATACCTTCAGGCTATTATTAATAGCTCTCTCTATGTGCATGCGATTTAAAAGAAGGAGCAGACAGCTCAGTCTCAATAGACAATTACAAATTTTCCCTATATAATTTACCAGATAGTTGTCCATTCAGTGAACTTATCTATATCACTTAACTGCCTCGGAAAGTCAGAGAGTTGTACAGCACAGAAACCAGACACAGAGTCCATGCTGATCAATTTTGCCCAGCCACAATCATTCCTTTTGCTCACATTAAGAATAGATCCATCTCTGCTTTGACTACTAAAGTGTCATCACGTTCCACCACCTCTTTTGGTAGCATGTTGAAGATACTCTGTGAAAGAACTTGCCTCTCAGATCCCCTTTAAACCCCTTCCTCTCACCTTAAATGGAGGCCCTTTTGGGTTTGGTACATCTCTCACGATCTTACATACTTCTACCAACTATCGCCATCCTCTCAACTTCCATACCCATGTGTCTTAACTGTACTTATGGGGTTTTCATCAGAGCTATTAAACTCCACCAATCCCTGTAGCACATCATTCACTGCATTTTGCCAACCAGAAAAATATCTGCTTCTGTGTCCTATGACCAACCAATCTTTATTCTATGCTAATGTTACCTCCTGCACCAGAAGCTTTTATATTTCAGAATAATATTCAAGGCAGGTACCGGCTCAAATACCTCTGGAAATCTTTGCCTATCAATCTGTTCCCCTTTATCCAAGCACACGGTACTTCTTCAATGAACCAAAAAATTGGTCCAATATGATTTCCCTTTTCCAATATACTGTTAACTTTGCCTGGTTGGCAGTAATCTGTTATAAAAAAAGCGATGGCGGACCTGCCCTCCCAGAATTCCGTGCGGCAGAGAAACCCCTCTAATAGTGCTCCGTGTGAGCAGCCGTGCATATAGCCCTTTCTCTGCCGCTCAGAATTCTGGGAGGGCAGGAGGACCGCCATTGCTTTTTCCCACGGTCTTTATACCCACACTATTGATATTTATTTCTAGCACTTTCCTTTCTCGCTTCTCTGCTGCGACATTCCCACAGCAAAGTCTATACCTTCATTTTAATCTTTTCTTTCTTTCACATTCCTGCATTCACACAAAAACGTGTGTCATTTCGGTCCTAGAATGCAATTCTCACTTACTCTCTAGGTTAACCTGCACGCCAGTGTCAGGAGATGCTGGGGACTGCAGAAGGGGTTGAGGCTGTCTATCCCCAGTGTGAAATGACATCATTTCATGCTGGCATTCAGATGATTTTGCTTTCACACTTGATCCTTAACCAGTCAATTGGACGTTAATTCCTGGGACAAGGTCCAAGTGTGAAAAGGGCTACAGATTCGCTATCAGAAGAAATTGCCCAGCACCCTTTGTAGCCAAAGAAAAGAGAAGCAAAAGAGAGTCTCCCCCTTCCCAAGAGTCACCGTGCATCTGTGGATTCACCTCCAGCGCTCCCGCAGCCACATAGACTTCAGTCCAAACCATTAGCAACCTGAGCTCCAGATCTAAACCTCTGACATGTTCAGGAACCCTTCAGTGCCCTCAACACCCTTTCACATCCCGGTTCCAATACCTGGTACCCCTTCAGCCAGACTCCAGCAGTCTGCTGCCTGGTGTGAGTCCCTTGACCGCAGTCGCCAGCAGCCTGCACCTGTCTGGGTTCCTTGTCTCGAGTCTCCAATGCCTATGTGTTCTTCAGCCTCAGAGCCCCTCACTGATCCGCCTCCATGGTCACCATCCTGTGGTTCGACTGGGCGGTTGGACCCTGCGGGGAAAGCGCCGTGTCTCTACTCTCTGCCCTGCCTGGGTCCACACCATCGGCAGTGCTGCCATTACAGCAACTCTGGCATTGCTGCCATTTTTTTTGGTCTTGGGCAAAGTCATCCCCATACCAAGCTGTGAGGCAAACACACAGGATACTTACTATGATACATCTATAAAAAATTGGTGAGAGACAGTAGGAACAAGTCACATTTCCTTTGGCTTCAGAAGAAATGGATGCATTGGTGCACTTTCTGCCCACAGCATCAAGTGTGGGTTGGAGCAAGGCACATTGTTGGTGAAGGAACGTGCAGCAACAGATTCTGACCTTCGCCTTCATGGATGCGGCCTTACCTTTTGAGTTCTTGCAGCAGGTGGAATTTTTGCTCCCTTGTACTGACCATTTGGATGATGTAACAGAGGACAAATCTTTGTGCAGGAGATGAGTTGGAGACCTCAAACTTTCTGACCCAAAGACCCACAATTTTGACAGCAAACAGATGAAAAACACCCAGAATGTTGACCTGTGCTTGAACGCACTAGGCAGGAGCAACAATGTTTGGCAGTGTGCTTGTATGTTTACAGAACTCAGCCAAAGTCTGAAATAAAGCATATTGGAGTTTCAATGGGGGTAAAACTCCTTTGATGGTTTGGTGATCAAAGGTAATGTGTTTAATCTCTTCACTCAGCTGGCAACCTTTGCAAATGTTAACATTTCAAGGTTAAGGAAGTGCTTCTGTTGCAGGGGGCTGAATGTTCTGGCATTAAATTCATTAAGGGAGATCTGCCAGTTTAGATGGCCCCTTCCCCATGAAGAAACAGATGTCTGCACACTTTTCTCAATAAATAAACACTCACAGTCAACTGTGGTTGATCTGCAAATTACACCAGCCTGACTTCCAACAATCCACATCAGCCAAAGTCTACTGTAGAAATGACTCCAGTGGTTGGACACAATCATCTGTTCCTCGGTCATACTTCGCAGACAAGTTCGGATGTGCAAAAGTCTCCAGGGACCTGTCATGTCAATGCAATGGCCAAGGTAGTGCACCAGCACTTCTCCTTTTTCAGAAGCCCAAGGAAAGTTGACATGTGCCTTGTGTCCCGAAACGTAGAACCATAGAACATTACAGCACAGAAACAGGTCCCTTCAGCCTTTCTAATCTATGCTGGATTATTATTCTGCTTAGTCCCCTGACCTGTACCTAGTCCATGGCCCTCCATATCTCTCCCATCCATGTACCTGTCCAAATTCTTCTGAAATGTTAAAATTTGAACCCACATTCACCACTTCGGCTGGCAGCTCGTTCCACACTCTCACTTCTCTGAGTGAAAAATGTCCCCATAAACCCAGTGGTTTTCAAACTTAAGGTGGTAGGTGAATGGAAAGAAAAAGTTGAATCATACTTTTAATTGTACCTAATTGACTCGTTATGTGCACGGTTTCATAACTCCAAAGGAAATGGGCCAATGACAATTTTTCTCATGTAAAATATTTCAGTAACAATTGGGTCTCAACCTTTTTTCCCACTCTCATACCACCTTGTAATCCCTTACTATTCACAGAGCACCAATGGCATAGGAATTACTTAAGGTGATAGGTGAGTGAAAAGAAAAAGTTTGAAAACTACTGCCCTAATCTTTTCCCCTTTCATGCTTAACCCATGCCTTTTGGTTTGAATCTCAACTGACCTCAGTGGAAAATGTCTACCTATATTTACTCTGTCCATCTCCCTCATAATTTTAAATACCTCTATCAAATCTCTGCTCATTCTTCTATGCTCCAGGGAATAAAGTCCTAACCTGTTTAACCTTTTCCTGTAACTCAGTTCCTGAAAACTAGGCAACATCCCAGTAAATCATCTCTGCACTCTTTCCATCTTATTGACATCTTTCCTGTTGTTGGGTGACCAAAACTGCACACAATACTCCAAATTTGGTCTCATCGATGTCTTATACAACTTTATCATAACATCCCAACTCCTATACTCAATACTTTGATTTATGAAGGCCAATATGGCAAAACCTCTCTTTACAAAACTATCCACCTGTGACTCCACTTTCAGGGAATTATGCATCTGCATTCCCAGATTTCAATGGCAGGTGCACCATTGAAAGTACCCTGTCAGGGTGCATCACTGCATGGGATGGGAACTGTTCTGCCCAAGACTGTAGAAGGTTGCAAACACAGCTTAGAACATCACATATAACCTCACTTCGATGACTCCATCCATAACTCCTGCTGCCTTGGAAAAGCAGGCAACATCTTAAAAGACTCATCCATTCCTGGCCACACTCTCTTTACCAGCACCCACTCCTGCCAGGATGGAGATTCATGAGTGCACCACCAGATTCGAAGACAGTTTCTTCTCCACTGTTATCACGCTCCTGAATGAACCTCACACTAGTAAAATTAAGTCACCTTTGCTCTGCACCAACCGATCTCTTTCTCTCTAATTCTGTACTTCTGTGGAGTCTTGTAGTATGACTGTGGTTCTCAACCTTCAGGATGCCATAGTGCACTGTGGTAAGGGGTTACTTAAGGTGATATGTGAATGGAAAAATAAAGGTTGAGAACCATTGGGGTATGAGAAATCTAGCTGAACAACTCTAAAACAAATCCTATTACTGCATCTTTGTGCATGTGACATTAAGGCTGAACGGTTGGTATAATGGTTAGCGCAATGTTGTTACAACGCCAGCAATCGGGACCAGGGTTTGAATACTGCACTGTCTGTAAGGAGTCTGTACGTTTTCCCTGTCTACTTGCATTTTCCCTGGGGGCTCCAGGTTCCTCCCACCATTCGAAATGTTCCAGGAGTGAAGATTAATTGGGTATAAATTGGGCAGCACGAGCTCATGGGCTGAAATGGCCTGTTACTGTGCTGTTGGTCTAAATTAAAAAAAAATTAATTTGAGAACTTGAACGTGACGAGAATCGAGATGGTGAATTCATTTCATCTGAGCAACAGCATTGCTGACAATGCCTCACTCCATCAATGCAGGGCCCCACTAGATTCAATGCTCACATTTTAGACTGATAGTTAACGCACTGACTCAGGGAATCTCTGCTGACACTTTGAGAAGGAAGAGCAAACAAACACGCTGCTGTGGGCATTTCAGTTCTGACATTTGGCAGGAGGCTGTCTTTATCTGGAGAGTCCTTTTGCTCCCAGTGTGTGTCAAAGACAGCCACTTCTCCTGAACCTTGTCCTGTGCTCCAGACTCAAGTATCCAGCAGTGAAACCCAGCTGACACTGTTGAACAAACCTGGTAGAAGCACATTATGCTGATCCAGCCACAAGACAGTGCAGGGAAACTCTTAAGTACACAGAACTTGTAGATAATGGCCTTAACCCATTTCTCTTCCCTTATATGCGAAGCAGCAACATTCAGATTTCAGATTTATTGTCAGAGTACATAGATGACATCACATACAGCCCTGAGATTCTTTTTCCTGAGGGCCAGGCAGAATGACCACTTCTTGGCAGTGCAAAAGAATAAAGAAATGCAAAAAACTGAATCTGCGATAGAGAGAAATTTAAAAAATCAATAAAGTGAGTCCCTGATTGAGTTTATTGTTGAGGAGTCTGATGGTGGAGGGCGAGCAGCTGTTCCTGAACCTGAGGGTGTGAGTCTTATGGCACCTAGATCTCTTTCCTGATGGTAGCAGCAAGAACAGAGTGTGCACTGGGTGGTGTGGTCCTTGATGATCGCTACTGCTCTCCAACAACGGGGTTCCCTGTAGATGTTCTCGATAGTGGGGGGAGTTATGCCTGTGATTTCCTGGGCTGTCTCCACTATCTTATGCAGGGCTTTCTCCATACCAGACCACACCTGCATTTACTCATACTTTAAAGAAGGGCTCCAGTCTGAAACGTCTCTGCCTCCTGTGTACGCTGTGAGCCCGGCTGCGTTCCTCCAGCTTTTCTCTACGTTTTTTATGACAGTTAGAGCATCTGCAGACTTTCATGTTTCACAGCAGACATGAAGGATCTACATTACCCAGCACATGCTCTGCTCTTGCTTCTGCCATGAAGAAAGAGGTGGAGGTGCCATAAGACTTGTCCCACAGTGTTCAGGAACAGTTGCTACCCCTCCACCATCAGACTCAATCGGACACTTATTTCAGGACTCTTATTTTACACATTATTTATTACTGAATATTTAATTGTCCATTTCCAGTCAGTTTGTCTGCATTTCTCTCTTTTGTGTTCGTATCTTTTTTTCTTGAGTTCAGTTTACAGTTACCGATAAGAGGTCATTCTGCCTGGCCAACAGGCAAAAGAATCTCAGGGCTGCACTCTGTACTCTGACATTTGAAAGTTGTCCAAGCAATTGATATGAAACACAAAGTAAAATCAACATCGAATGAATTACTATTCAGGTGATTTCAGATTAACAGTCAGGACACCACTGTGGTTAAATCACTGCACCACTCACAATGTGACCTGGCATCAAAAAAGCTGAGAAGTTTAAATTTTGTTCTATTAATGTCTGTAAAATTGACCGTAAATTAGCCAAACTTTATACTTTACTGATAAGGGAAGAGAATCTATTATCCTCACTCATTCTGCTTCATACTGCATTGTTAGTGTAAGGAACCTTCAATAAGATGTTCCTTCAGGCACCTCGGCATTACTGTAATTAATGTTGGAGAAAGAATAAATCCCTGATGTTAATGATCCAGGATTTCTTTTGATTTGTTCAAAGGATGTAGAGTTCTGATATTTATTGGAGATTCTGAATTTCCCCTAAACTGATCCTACTGGTGCATTTAGGGTTAGATCAGATCATGGAATGGAAATCAATTTCATTTCTTGAAGGTCATTAGTGAACCAGAATGTGTTTTAATCATGTTCAGATCATTCCCTGGTAATGATAACTAAGGCAAGGGTTTATTTTTATTAGGTCCAGATTTTATCCCATAACCCAGAATCAAATTTTATTGTCAGGAATGTCACAAAAATTTGTTGTTTTGCGGCAGCTTTATTTCTTCAGCCAGAAGGAAGCAAATATTTGGAATTTGTTGCCACAGGAGCTTGTGGATGCCAGGTCATTGGACAGATATGATAGGTTCTTGATTCGCCAGGGCATCAAAGGCTACGGGAAGAAGGCCTGGAAGAGAGGCTGAGTGGGGAAATGGATCAGCTCATCATTGAATGGGCAGGGCAGACTCGATGGGCTGAATGGCCTATTTCTGCTCCCATATCTTATTGCTATAAATTACATTTCAAAAATAAATGAAGAGTGAGAGAAAATAGGAGAAAGTGAGGTAGTGTCTGTGCTTTATTGTCCAGTCAGAAATTTCCTATAGATGGTGTGAAGTGATGGAATGAAGACAAATATTAACCCAATTCCTCAAGTATTACCTTATACCCCATTAAATCTCAAAAGTCCCTTATGAGCTGCCTACCACTTACCACACGTTAGTGGCACATTATCCTGAGGGATGGAACTAGAGCTCCTGGAGGAAACCCACGTGGTTGCAGGGAGACTGTGCACATTTTACTCAGTTATGACTGGAGGTTGTGATTGAAGTCAGATCACTGGAGGTGTGAGGAAGCTACACTATTCTGAGGATGTGCTGTGGAGGTCGGATCATGAGAAAGAGTCACGGACAACAAATCAACAGTGCAATTATCATCGAAGCAGTTAACAGGATTGGACACCTGACTGTATTGATATCCATCTCCCTTACTGTGAACCAACTTCTGCTGAGATATCCAAAGCCTCTTTGTCAGGTTAAAGCTCTTAAATAACTGCTATTAAAATTATCCACTCATTCTCTTGATCAACTTCTGTAAATGAGGACAGCAAAATATCTCTTTTTTAGACATACAGGACAGTAACACCTAATTTACCTTTAATGCCTGGTTTTTTGAAGGGTGGGAGGAAACTGGTGCCTCCTGGGAAAACCCACGCAGACACGGGGAGAACGTATAAACTCCTGACAGACAGCACTGGATTCAAACCCTGGTCCCAATCGCTGGAGTTGTACCAGACATTATTTGTTTCACCCTGTTCTCACTGACAGCTTCGCATCTAATTTAGTGGTTAATGCAACATTATTGCAGCACAGTAAAACAAGTTCAAATCCGGCGCTGTCTGTAAGGAGTTTATACCTTCTTCCCATGTCTGCATGGGTTTTCCTGGCTGCTCTGTTTTCCCTCCACCTCTCAAAAACATACATGGGGGCCAGATTTTATCCCATAACCCAGAATCAAATTTTATTGTCAGGAATGTCAATTGGAGTGTTTGGGAAGCACAGGGTTGTGGGCTGCAAGGGCCTGTTACCAGGATCATGCCTAAATTTAAACCAATGCTGTAATACTAAAATTCTCATCTTAGCTTTCATTCCCTTGCCTAACCTCTCCCATCGTTATAACTTTAAGTGACCTGTGGTCCACCTCCTTCCCTCCTACTGTGCTGCCAGACCTCTGTGAGGTGCCTGAAGATGTTGCGCTGGACAGCATCTCGTTCTGGAATGACTGCATCTGGGGAAGCTTCAGTAGATTAGAGCCAATTTACATTGACTTGTGATTGTTGAGTCCTATTATCACAAAAGGTTGGGTTCAAGGAATCTTTGGAATTGTACCCACACAGAAGAAGGTTTCTGCTAGCTCCCTGTTCTTTCCTGTCGACCTGCAAATCTATCCCTCTCAACACTCTATCTTTCTCACTCTGCTTCCACCACTGCTACAGATCATCTTGGCATTAATTTTTTTCCCCAACATCCTATTTCAGTGGTTCTCAGCTGTTTTTCTTTCCACTCACATACCATCTTAAGTTGCAGAGACTGTAAGTTAAATGCTCTGCACACAGCTAAAAGAATGCACTCACTCTTACATCCAAAAACAACAACTCCTTCTTCTTCCCAGAAGACACTACTCACCGAAGCCCCTGTCCTTTTCCATTGGCTCTCGCCACGCAGGTGACCGCAACGTTCCTATTCTCCTTCTCAATCAAGCCCGCGCATATGTGTGGACCACCATTGTTGTTCGTACTCCCTGTTCTGGCCCGCGCACGTGAGTTACCTCTCTTGCTAATCACAGAGCACCTATGGCATAGGTGCTCTGCGGTTAGTAAGGAATTATTTAAGGTGGCATGTGAGTGAAAATATTAAAGGCTGAGAACCACTCCATATGCATCTTTTATCCAAATCTGTGTTCAAGATTCAAGATCCAAAGATTCAAGATTTAATTTATTGATATGTAATAAAACCGTGTCATTTTACACAAAATTGCTTTTGTCTAATGTAAGGCAGACAGATTTGCCATCGGCAGAAATTGCCTGAAGTGCCTCTTACAGTCAGAAAAAGAAAAGCAAAGGAGAGTTCCTCGCAGAGTCACTGAGAGTCCATGGATTTGCCCCAGTCCTCCCACAGCCTCCGCAGCCACACAGAGTCCAGTCCAAACCATTGGCAACCCGAGCTCCAGATCCAAACCTCCAATATGATTAGGAACCCTCCAGTGTCCTCGGCATCCTCTCGCAACATAGTTCTGGTACCTGGTACGCCTTCAGCCAGTCTCGAGCCAGTCTTCAGCAGTTTGCAAGTCCCTTGATTGCAGCCTCCAGCAGATGCCACCTGCCCGTTTCCTCGTCTTGAGTCACCAGCAGCCCACTGCCTGTGTGGTTCCTTCAGCTGCAGAACCCCTCACTGTCCGCCGCCATCATCACCACCCTGTAGGCTGTCTCCTCTGCTTCTCCCTCTCAGACGGAGGTTGATCTCCCATTTTCTGGTCCCTCTTTTTCCCTGGAGCCTTTAACCCTTCGAGTCTGCTGCTGATCATAGTTGCCGCCATCTTGGGTCCAGACCCTGCGGTGATGGGATTCTAAATAAAATCACCGTCCACTCCTTTAATGGGCCCAGAAGACCTCAAAACCCAGCAGCAAAAGAAATTCACCAAGACAAATGGTTACATAAGCAAAGGTTACTTTTAATTTTCTTTAAACATAAAAGCAGGATCAAACTTTAACTTATTACTATTAACTTAACCCCCTTCTAATTTTAAGCGCTCGTGTATGTAATGGGTGTGTATATTCAGAAAAGTTATTTGATTCACAGTCCAATCTCACTTCTTGTTCCTCTAAGTTCATGGGTATCAGGCAATTCTTATACTGGGCACAGAATTTAACATTTATGAATTTCACCTTGGTTCTTGAAAGGTAAATGGTTACTGCTCAGGAAGGTTCCTGTCAGTTTTCAGAGAGAGACACACACACAACTGATTCCTTCCGATCAGCCACTTCAGTGTCTTGCCGAAGAAACTTGCCCCATCTGGGTTTTCTAGATGATAACCTCTTTCTTTCAGGTCACCACAGAGTTCCTTTTCTGTCTCCCTTATCTCAGGTGAAACAATATACCGCCCGCCATCTCCTCTTGTATGGACCACATGGGCTTTGAAGAGGCTGAATTAAGAACTTACAACCCGTCTTCAAAATGGGGTTTCAAACAAGCTTCCAAAAGCCACTGCAGAAAACCAGCAGTTTCTCTCTCTCTCTCTCTCTCTCTCTCTCACTCTGTCACATTCAGAGAAAAACCTGTCTGACTCTTTCTGCTGGCAAAACCACATGACCCTCCTAAAACAGCACACTCCACCAAAACAGCTTGCTGACTCCCAAAATCAATTCATGAGAGATCTTATCAATTTCCTGAGATGGGCCTTTCCATTTGCACCTCATTGTGACAATCTCCAGCACAGACTTGTAGGCACCACCTTATGCATAACTCTTGCATTTTAAAATGAGATCTGTCTTGATGCGTTTGTATCTTTTTGTGACCTAACTAAAACCCTATAATCCATCTTCCAAAAAACATATCTATACATAATATAAAATACAACATAATCTGTCACACATTCAAAGTCAGTGCAGACCTGATGGCAGTCGAACTGGGTGGCTGGACTGCGCGGGAACGCTGTGTATCCTGTGATTCTTGGAACACCTACCAAGGTGAGCCTCTTCCTTCCATTTACTCTGTCTAAACCAGTCTACTCATCCATCTCCATTTTTCTATCAACTGTCATTGCTCTGTGAAGACCTCACCCTGGCTTCCTTAGGCTAAAGAGGTGGTGCTTAAACTTTTCTTTTCCACTCACATACCACCTTAAGTAATCTCTTCCCAACCACAGTGCACCTATGGCATCCTATGACACAGGTGCTCTGTGGTTTGTAAGGCATTACTTCAAGTGATACAGGAGTGAAATAAAAAGGCTGAGAACCATTCGCTGAAGGATTGAAATCTCTTGCCTGGAGAGCCATTCAAGGAAACCTTTTCAGTCTCCTTTCTGAAAATGTTTTACTTTTTTTCCTAAAAGTATGTTGATCTGAACTGAATGCATCTCAGCTATGGCCAAACTAAAGTTTGATATTTTAAGTCTATTTTATAATCAGCCTGTAAACTCTTCAGTTAAAATAGCGAAGAAATATATTTTGACAGGTGCAGTCACATCATTTACACATTACTTTCACATGATTTTCCAATACACTGTGATCTTGTGTCTTAACTAAAACCCATTTATTATCAGCTTTTCCCATACTAAAGTACAGGAGAAACAAATTCATTGTTTCCAAAATTAAACCATTCCTCAGTTGACCCAGTCAAAAGAAGAAATTGAAAATAGCCTTGTGTGATGTATCCCATGATTGCTGCTTTGAAATGTTAAAAGGAAATTTGAGCCATAATGTTCAGAATGATAGGATCTCCAAACATTTCTTTCAGTAAGACAGGATTTGATCCATTTAATTCAGCTTTAAATTGTGAATAGGTTTACCTGTGCAGATCAGGTATGTTCTAATTAGAAGATCATAGCGCGAGCAGGAGAATGGAGGAGAGTGGTTGGAAGAACAGAGTGGAGGGAAGAGGTGTATCTAAGGCATAGCACATGCTCTAGGCACCACGAAGTGGGTGCTACTGAGCAATTTCTATTAAACAGACTCTCCTGGTCTTGGGTGGTGGGGAGGAGAAGAAGAAGCTTGCACCATCGTGACACGGTATTGTCTCGGATTGGTGTGGGGCTGTGCTCGGCCCCTCAAGATGGGTTCGGGGCACTGCTGGGCTCTAGAGACAATGGAGCTGTGGTGGAGGGGCACAATTTCAGTAGATATGCCCCTGGGGAAGAACTGGGTAGGAGAGGAGAAGAGGGGAGGAGGATATAACTCCAACAGATACCAAGAACCCAAAGTAATTGCTGGCAGTCAGTGAGCTTGAGAATGATGGTAATAGCTGTTTCATGCTCTCTGGGTCCTCATACACAGTTGATATCAAATTTATATGGTTATTACCAAGATTATGTAAAATGTCAGGTTAATTCACCTCATTTGAGAGGAAATTATCCTTGCAGACCAGAGGTGTGCAACAATACCTATGGCAGTGAGATAAGGGGATAAGAAGATTAACTCAGCAAAAGGTTGTAGATAGGAGACAGGGAATAAAAGCAATGAAAATCAGTCTCAAGTCTACTAGTGTTCCAATGCGTAATGTCCTTGGTATGATATTTCATTGTTTGACATTTAATAGAGGTTATACCCCAATCATTTTAAAAAGATTATAAACCCCTATAAAAGTCACAGATATATTTCAATTCAGTGGGTTGTGCTTATCGCCAGCTCAAACAGCAGTTTCAAACGAATTACTTATTCCACCTGCACGGAAGAGAACACAGTCCGGCAGTGATATTAGGTATCGGGCCTGATGTCTGAGACCCGACTTGCAAATGCTTTTCACTGGATGCCTTTTCCTGGGCCCCAATGGTGACAGGCCTGTGAGGTGGAGAGCTTCACAAGCAGTGATTCTGCTGTAGGTGCATTCCAAGGGAGGAAGGAAAACTGGGGAAGGTGTGGAGAAATGTACTCGGGACTATGGGGATGGACGTAGGAAGAAAGGGTGGCCGGACATATTGCGATGAAACCATGATTGTGTATGTAAATGATATGAGCTTTTATGTTCGACCCTGCTCTCATTGGCTAGCTCTTGACCCCTCCCCTTTCTTTCCCATAAAGACTGTCATGCCACAACCCTGCCCCCAGTTCGAGTCCGGGTCAGTGTGAGCCAGCAACACAAGGGATGCTGTCTATCTCTTGCTAATAAATAACTTCAGTCTTTGAGTAATTGATCGTGCATCACGCAGATTCCTTTGTTCTGAGATAAAGCAGATCTTCATGGAGAGGTCAAGATGATGAAATAAGTACAGGACTTCAGGAAAGTGGCAGAAAAAAATGACTGAATGATTCGATGGAAGGAGAACTTTAGTTACATGGGTAGATGGGAGAAACAGAGCTGCTCCTCTTGGAACAGAGGGGATAGAAAGAAATAGTTTAAAGAAACACAGGCATTGAGTGACAAGGGAGCAAGATGAACCATGAGGAAAGCAGATTGTTGAGGTCTGGAATTCCAGTGAAGCAGGTTACAATTTTATTGATCAAAAAGAAACCAGATAAGCACCTGAAAAGATAGAATTTGCAATTAAGGCACAAGACAGGGGGACTGGAACCAAGCTAGCTTGCACTCACACAGACAGTCTAGGCCCATCAGGTCACATGGGCTCCTGTTGTGATGAATTAATATATTCTTTACCTCCTTAAGTTCAGATTTTAGATGTATTGTCCAAGTACATACATGACATCATATACAACCCTGAGATTCCTTTTTCCTGTGCGCCATGCAGAATTACCATTAATTGGTAGTGCAAAAATTGACTGCACAGCGTGAACATGCAAACAATTTAAAAAATTGTAAACAGATAACGAATGGAAACAAACTGGCTGCAATACAGGGAGAGCAAAGAAAATCAATAAAGTGCACAAGTGAGAGATCTAAACTAAGTCCCTGATTGAGTTTGGTGTTGAGGAGCCTGATGGTGGAGGGGGAGCAGCTGTTCCTGAACCTGGTGGTGTGAATCTTGTGGCACCGATACCTCTTTCCTGATGGCAGCAGAATGTGTGCTGGGCAATGTGGATCCTTGATGATTGCTGCTGCTCTCCAGTAGTGTGGAAGGTTTTTCCTGTGATGTCCTGGGCTGGGTCCACTACCTTTTGGAGGGCTTTACGCTCAGGGGTATTTAGTGTTCCCGTACCAGACCGTGATGCAGCATACTTTCTAGTTGAGGAGCGAACCTAGTGTTTGCTGTTCGGAATATGAATCTCTGCCAGTTTCATTGCTGACAAGATTTGCATCTCTTCACTGAAATCTCTTCCCTTCAATCCTGCTTTATTCTTTCAAAATATTAAATCCAATTTTCACCTGTTATTTCTCTGGAAGTGCCCTGAGGTGATGGAGGGATCATCCAGCATAGCAGAGTGCTCCAAAACAACGCCCTGATGAGAGGCAGTGAGGCAGAAGAACGGCTTCAGCAGCTAATTATTTAAGTGCTTCGTTCAGCGAGTGCGTGGGTCTGTCTTGCTACCTGTTTCAGCAACTCTTGCTAATGTCTCAAAGGGCTTCAAATATAATGAAACACTTTGAAATACAGCATGACATGCAATTGCTGCTCTTTTATTTTCTCACTCTCTAACATCCAGAGCTCAAAGCCTTATTTCCTCAAAGCAATGTCTAGCTCTCACCCTTTCTTTGTTTCAGAACTGGCCACTTCTGCCACTCACACATCTGTGATATTGGGCCAGTTTCTCTCTCTCTATTAGTCCAGCCTGCCAGCAGGCCCCGGAGTACAGCTACTACATAGAATAATGGAAGCTCTATGACCATGTCCTCACTCAGACACCTGCTGAGTGTCTTTCCAGGCTACTTGCCTCCATCACCATCTGGTGCCACATGGAACAGCTTTTGTTGGTCTGTATTCCTCCCCCAGCCAGCATTGTCTGAACTTTGAGATTTCCTGCTTCTGGCTCATTCTACCTATTCCTGGAAGAAGTGCTCCGGCCTGAAACTTCAGCAATATACTGTAGCTTTGGTTTTTATAAATGCTGAAAGACCAGCTGAGTTCCTCCAGCATTTCGGTGTGTTTTTACTACAATCACAGCATCTGCAGTTATTGGTGTTTCACATAGGACAATACAGCACAGTACAGGCCCTTTGGCCCACAATGTTGTACCAACCCATGTGTACCTGCCAAAACAGAACTAACTCACATCTCCAGCTCTTTCTTTTATCTATGTGCCAGTCTAAGAATCTCATAAATGTCCCTATTGCACCAGTATCTACTACCATCCCTATCAAGGCATTCCAGGCACCCACACACTCTGTGTAAAAAATGTACCCCTGACGCCTCCCTTAAACTTCCCTCCCTTCACTTTGTACAGACATCCTCTGCTGTTTGCTACTCTCACCCTGGGGAAAAGGTGCTAGCCGTCCACCCTATCGATGCCTCTCATAATCTTGTAGACCCCTATTAAGTTACCTCTCATCCTTTTTCACTCCAAAGAGAAAAGTCCTAGCTCTGCTAATCTTGCCTCTTAAAAAGGTGCTGGTTGTCTACCTTATCTATGCCTGGAATATTAACAATATGCAATTGTAATGGCATTGATTTACCACAGCTTACAAACTAATAAAGAATACACTCTTTAGTTTCAGTCAGCATGCCATGAAGTCAACTTTCCTTTTTTTTTATTCATTGGACACAACATTGCATTCATTCCCCAAACACCACCCAGCTAAAGTCCCCTGACCTTCTCATTGGCTCACCGGTACATAACCCAAACACTAACCCTAACCCCTACCCCCTCTCACCTCTCCCATCTACTCCTTTGAGCTCCCCCTTTCTAGCCATCCCCTAGCCCTCAGCCTCCATCTCCCTCCCAACTTCCCTCTGATCTCCCTTACTCTCCACTTCGACCTTCAGACCTCCCTTACCTAACACCTCCCCCCTCTGACATCCCCAACCCTGGGCCTCCCCCAGCAATCACCCCACTCTCTCCATTCAGAGGGATACCCTGTCTTTCTTTAACCTCAGCTGTTTTCTCTTGTGCCCTCCAACCCCTGTACACCCATAACCTCATGCCTGTGGAACTTTGTTCCTCCCCATGCACCACCTGCCCCGCCCTCCAAGCCACCCCAACCCCAGAATTTTATTCAGGCACTGTGGTAATACGAATATGTGAATATGTGATTGTCAATGGGTAGGTGGCCCTTTTCTCACTGGTGACTCACTCCCTGGTAACTCCTTCCCTTGTGACCCTGGAATAAAAGTTGACCTCCCTCTCCCTGTCCTCAGTCAAGCACTTGGAATCAGGCCAGCTACAGGTCTAAAGTGTAATAAAGCCTATAGTTCCTCACTCTACAGCTTTGTATTGATAGAGCCTATCAGACACCTATTAGCTTTTGGCTCATACCTTGATGAAAGGCTCAGGCCTAAAACATTGCTTATATATCATTATCTTTGCTGCATAAAGAACACTGCGTGACTTGCTGAGTTTCAGCATTTTTGTGCTAAATAAAGAAGCATCCCTGTGAGATGTTACTTCAAGAAGGCAGCCACCATCATTACGGGCCCCTGTGACCCTGGTCACAACCTCCTTTTGCTCTTCCCTTTGAGCAGAAGACTGAGGTCCAGCACCTCCAGGTTCAAGAGCAGATTTTATCCAACAGCTATCAGGCTCTGAAAATTCCCGACCTTAACCATAGAACCACCAAAAGATCTGTCTGCGCCTGAAGCGTCACCTATTTTTACTTGCATTAATTCAGGGAGTTGAGGAACTTTGGGGGACATCCGATGCGCTCTAGTATTTGCCAAAGCCCTTTCCTGCTCACGGTGTCGAAGGCTTTGGTGAGGTCAACGAAGGTGATGTAGAGTCCTTTGTTTTGTTCTCTGCATTTTTCTTGGAGCTGTCTGAGGGCAAAGACCATGTCAGTAGTTCCTCTGTTTGCGCGAAAGCCGCACTGTGATTCTCCAACTGCACGAAAACAAACAAGGTCGGGTCAGATACAGCAATGAGCTCTCTGAACCCTTCTCCATTAACAATGGCGTGAAGCAAGGCTGTGTTCTCGCACCAACCCTCTTTTCAATCTTCTTCAGCATGATGCTGAACCAAGCCATGAAAGACCCCAACAATGAAGACACTGTTTACATCCGGTACCGCACGGATGGCAGTCTCTTCAATCTGAGGCGCCTGCAAGCTCACACCAAGACACAAGAGAAACTTGTCCGTGAACTACTCTTTGCAGACGATGCTGCTTTAGTTGCCCATTCAGAGCCAGCTCTTCAGCGCTTGACGTCCTGCTTTGCGGAAACTGCCAAAATGTTTGGCCTGGAAGTCAGCCTGAAGAAAACTGAGGTCCTCCATCAGCCAGCTCCCCACCATGATTACCAGCCCCCCCACATCTCCATCGGGCACACAAAACTCAAAACGGTCAACCAGTTTACCTATCTCGGCTGCACCATTTCATCAGATGCAAGGATCGACAATGAGATAGACAACAGACTCGCCAAGGCAAATAGCGCCTTTGGAAGACTACACAAAAGAGTCTGGAAAAACAACCAACTGAAAAACCTCACAAAGATAAGCGTATACAGAGCCGTTGTCATACCCACACTCCTGTTCGGCTCCGAATCATGGGTCCTCTACCGGCACCACCTACGGCTCCTAGAACGCTTCCACCAGCGTTGTCTCCGCTCCATCCTCAACATCCATTGGAGCGCTTACATCCCTAACGTCGAAGTACTCGAGATGGCAGAGGTCGACAGCATCGAGTCCACGCTGCTGAAGATCCAGCTGCGCTGGATGGGTCACGTCTCCAGAATGGAGGACCATCGCCTTCCCAAGATCGTGTTATATGGCGAGCTCTCCACTGGCCACCGTGACAGAGGTGCACCAAAGAAAAGGTACAAGGACTGCCTAAAGAAATCTCTTGGTGCCTGCCACATTGACCACTGCCAGTGGGCTGATATCGCCTCAAACCGTGCATCTTGGCGCCTCACAATTTGGCGGGCAGCAACCTCCTTTGAAGAAGACCGCAGAGCCTACCTCACTGACAATAGGCAAAGGAGGAAAAACCCAACACCCAACCCCAACCCACCAATTTTCCCCTGCAACCGCTGCAATCGTGTCTGCCTGTCCCGCATCGGACTTGTCAGCCACAAACGAGCCTGCAGCTGACGTGGACTTTTTACCCCCTCCATAAATCTTCGTCCGCGAAGCCAAGCCAAAGAGAAAAGAGAAGAAGAATTCAGGGAGTATTTTTTTTGAAATGTACAGCATGGTAACAGGCCCTTGCAGCCCACAAGCCTGTGCCACCCATTTGACCTACAAACCCTGAGAGGTTTTGGAGGGTGGGAGGGAACTGTAACACCCAGAGGGAAGCCACGTAATCACAGGGAGAACGTACAGGCAGTGGCAGATCCAAGACACTGTAATTCTTTGGCTTGGCTTCGCAGATGAAGAATTATGGAAGGGGTAAATTTCCACGTCAGCTGCAGGCTCGAATGTGGCTGACAAGTCCGATGTGGGACAGGCAGACACGGTTGCAGCGGTTGCAGGGGAAAATTGGTTGGTTGGGGTTGGGTGTTGGGTTTTTCCTCCTTTGTCTTTTGTCAGTGAGGTGGGCTCTGCGGTCTTCTTCAAAAGAGGTTGCTGCCCGCCGAACTGTGAGGCGCCAAGATGCACGGTTTGAGGCGATATCAGCCCACTGGCGGTGGTCAATGTGGCAGGCACCAAGAGATTTCTTTAGGCAGTCCTTGTACCTCTTCTTTGGTGCACCTCTGTCACGGTGGCCAGTGGAGAGCTCGCCATATAACACGATCTTGGGAAGGCGATGGTCCTCCATTCTGGAGACGTGACCCACCCAGCGCAGCTGGATCTTCAGCAGCGTGGACTCGATGCTGTCGGCCTCTGCCATCTCGAGTACTTCGATGTTAGGGATGAAGACGCTCCAATGAATGTTGAGGATGGAGCGGAGACAACGCTGGTGGAAGCGTTCTAGGAACCGTAGGTGATGCCGGTAGAGGACCCATGATTCGGAGCCGAACAGGAGTGTGGGTATGACACTGTAATAGCGTTGTGCTAACTGCTACGCTAACCAGGCGCCTGATATATCGATTGTACTAGATACAGCATTAATATTTCTGTAAAGCCTGACAAAAGGCATATCCATTTTAAAAATAATATTTTTGCTTACTGATGCATCAGAAGGTTAAATAGGTAGTAAACTCCAAGAACAATCCAATCCAATTATTTTCTTTCCCAGAGGTAACTGTCCATTTGCTACCTGTTGGAATGCTTTTCTTGGTAGACCTGTTTCTCTTTGGGGTAACATCTGTGACATCTGCATGGGGATCTGCATCTCGGCTCATTGTTCACTGACCCACGAGAGGCCGTGCTCAGCATTAAACCCACTGTCATGTCTGAGCCGAGCCCCGAAAAATACATTGGCCACGGGGTGTGATGGGAAGGAACATGGAACATAGATCATTACATCACAGTGCAGGCCCTCATTGTTGTGCCGATCTATATATTCCTATCAAAAAAATACTAAACCCTCCCTACCTCATAGCCCTCTATTTTTCTTTCATCCATGAGTTCTTAAATGCCCCTTATGTTCCAGCCTCCACCACCACCCCTGGCAATACATTCCAGGCACCCATGACCTCTGGGCAAAAAAAAAACTTACCCTCTGATCTCTCCCTTAAACTTTTCTCCCTTCACTTTATATCTTGCTGAGATTGTAGCACAATACACAAAAGTGCTGGAGAGACTCAGCAGGTCACATAGTTTCTACTAGAAGCATAGGGTAATTAACATTTCAGGCCAGAGCACTTCTCCCCCTGTTTATTCAAATGCTGTAAGATAAAGATGACCAATTGAAGGCAGATGGACTTTATCAGTCCCAAGCTAACTTTTGTCCTTCTTGATGATCTGATGTATGCAACAATGGTCCTCTTGGACCATTCCGGAGTTGGTCTTGAACCCACAGCAAACGTGCTAATTCCTGAGCTGTGGGGAAACAAAAAGCCAACTTGTAATAAAAGCACACAGAAATGCTGGAGGACCTCGGCCGCTTTCGCAGCGTCCATAGGAGATAAAGATATATTGCCAACATTTCGGGCCTGAGCCCCTTCTTCAAGGTTTAAGCAAAGAACCAGAATAAAGACTGGTTGGGGGGGGAGTCCAGACCAACAAAAAGTGTTGTGATTGGAAAAGATAAGAATTGGTTTTGGCACTGTGAAAGGAGAGAGAGGGAAAAGGGAAAAGTGAGAGAGAGAGAGAAAGCGAAAGAGAGAGGCAACAGAGGGAAGAAAGGGGCGGGGGTGTGGTTTAATGGAAACTGGAGAAGTCGATGTTAATGCCATCCCGTGGAGGGTGCCTAGACAGAAGATGAGGTGTTGTTCCTTCAATTTGTGGGTGGTCTCAGTCTGGCAGTGAATGAGACCATGGACAGACATGTTAGCAAGGGGATGGGATGGGGAATTAAAATGGGTGGCCACTGGGGTTCCTCCAGCAATTCTCTGTGTCTTTACAACAATCACAGTGTCTGAAGACTTTTGTGTTTCACTCAGCCAACTTGTTATCACACTAATACATATTGAGAATATCCCAAGACATTACCGACTATGAAAAAGTCTGAAATTTCATCTGTTCTGTCTTGGAAATTCAATGAAGAGCAGTCTTGCCCTTGTCAAAGTCTTACAATGCTGCCCATTGTCTGTTAAATTTGTGGAACGGTTGCTTTTTTAATTGTCTCTGATTGAAGCCAATGAGAGCCAACAACACTGTGATACTTTTCTCCAAAATGAATTTAGTTAATTAAGCCATAATAGCAATATACATCTTAAATATCACTCAGCAATTAATAATATTTTATTATCAATTTTATGAGCTTGGTTCTGTGGCATTAAGGAGTATTTAATGGGGCTTGAATGGACAGGGCAGTGTTACTCCATAAAATGATCAAAGTGGAATCGTGGGGGTGGGGGGAGCAGTCCAAAGCCATAGCTGGAAGACCTCATTTTCCACTCCAGGCCTGCACTGTTGGATAATATCAGCCCGACCTTCCAGTACTTGTCTCAGAAGGAAGAACAACGATTAAAAACAAAGGACCAGCTTATTAAGAAACTGTGTGAAAATATGGCATAAATCCAGCATAATATTGGAAAATGTTAGAAATCGGAACTTCCACAGAGAGAAAAATAGAGCCAGAGATCAAGGATACAAGAACCTTGGCTCAGAGTGTCAGCTGACCATTGTGACCAAAGCACCAATCCAATTTTTTTTCTTTCCATCAACTCTTCCCCCCTCCCTCCACAGTTTCCACCACTCACCTGTGCATGAGGCACAATTTGCAGTGATCAACCTAACCTGCACGTCTTTGGGAAGTGGGAGAAAACTCAATCACCTGCAGGAACCTCATAGATACACTTATTTAGTCACTGAGTACATCCAATATGGTCACTGCTGTATCTGTTCGGTTCATCAATTGTGTACCCAAGAAACCGTCATCAGAAGCTTATATACCATCTTTGTGAATTATTTTGGTCCATATTTTAAGGGTATCAATAATTATAATTTTGTTTTAAACATAGAGTATGGTAACAAGCCCTTTCTGTCCACAAACCCATGCTGCCCAAAGCACCCAATTGACCTACAACCCCCAGTAGGTTTTTGAATGGTCGCAGGAAATCAGAGAACCCAGAGGAAATCCATGCAGACACGGGGAGAACGTACAAACTCCTTACAGACAGTGCAGGATTTGAACCGGGTCGCTGGCGCTGTGACAGCATTGTGTTAACCGTCCCCCAGCATTTCAATGAAATCATTTGTTAACACTAATATATTGAAATAAACTTAGCAGCTGGAACTATTGTTACATTTCGTCTTTAGAGCATAAAAAGATCAATGAACTTCGAAGTTAAACTCTAAAGTCTGCAGACACTGTGATTTTGAAGTAAAGACACAATGCTGGAGAAACTCAGCAGGTCAAACAGTGTCCTTTATATAGAAAAGATTAAGATACATAACCAACGTTTTGGGCTTGAGCCCACCATCAATTCATCATTACCTTTGCTAAAGGACACTGATTCACTTCAATGAACTTTAAGTTCAAGGAAAAACTCCTGAGAAATTCTCCAAGAGAACACCTGCTCTTCATGATGAAGAAAAACCTTTTGCATTTATCATCTTCTATTTTCCAATGACTTAGTCACATTCACAATGGGTTTAGTGTTCACTGAAAAATTGCATCTGATAGAAGAATTTAAGGTGGAGTTCGTGAGTCTTGACAGGTGACTTATTAAAGGTCTAAAAGGTTCAGAGAGGGATAGATAATGTGAACACCCAGTACCTTTTTCCCAGGACGAGAATAACAAACATCAGGGGACATCTGTACAAAATGAAGGGAGGAAAATTTAGGGGAGACATCAGGGGTAATTTTTTTTACACAGAGGGTTATGGTTGTTTGGAAAACTTTGCAAGGGATGGTGGTGGAGGCAAAAATACCAGGGGTATTTCAGAGACTCTTAGGTATATAGATGAAAGAAAAATAGTTATGAGGTAGGAAGGGTTTAGTGTTTTTTTTTGGTAGGAATATGTAGGTCAGCACAAGGGCTGAAGGGTCTGTACTGTGTTGTAATGTTCTATGCTCTGAGATCCAGCATTGACTTAATATCCTGAAGGGCCTCCAACATCATAAGGAACAATAAATCTGAAGCAACAAACAACCCAGTGGAAGAACTCAGCAGAAAAAAAATGTAAAAATGGCCAACATTTCGAGTCGGAACATTTCCAATCCATGGGGTTTTTTTGCTCCATACTCCCAACATCTTGAGTCTCCACGATAAATTTGAAGCTGACTTTCTTGTTTATCTTCTCCGCCCCATTCCTTCATTCAACAATGAGTTTTACATTTTCTAACAGCCTGGGAATAATCCCCAAATGTTGGAAATATTTGGATGACTTTCTCACACAGTGGGAAGGAGAGCATGGGGAATTGTATTTACTTTCCCAGAGAGGGAACAGGGGAAAATTGCACCCTGTCTTCTGTTGCCTGAAGTTTCTTCTATACTGATGCTCAGTATAATCCAGGTAGATTGTAATGATATAGAATAAACTTACCAACATAACATCTGTAACATTCAATAGAGAAGATCAACATCACACTCTGCAAATTCCCTTGCTCAACCAGTTCTTTACACACTTCAGCATTATTCGTGAGGCATGTTCATCACTCACATAATTAAATCTAATTATTCTTTTCCATTATCTTTTAAGGAGTGAAAGACGAAATTCTGCAGACACAGTGATTGAGTAAAACCACAATGCTGGAGAAACTCAGCAGCATTTGAGTTTCACTGAATGCAAAAAAAGTTGAATTCAGCAGGTCAAACAAAGTACTTTATGTACAAAGATAAAGATACATAATCAATGTTTTGGGCTCGAGCCCTTAATCAAGGTTTGAGCAAAATGTGGACAGCCGCCTGAACAAAATAGTGGGAAGGGAGGGGCAGGGGGAGGAGCACAGGCCCACAGCTAATAGGTGGATCGGGAGGGAGGGCACACCAGCAAATGGGGGGGGGGGGGGAAATAGCTGTGAATGGAGAGGGAAGTGGGTAGAGAGCTGGAGGAAAGGAGGCAGAGAGATGGGAAAGTGAGGGAGAATGGGGAGCAGGCTAGTAGAAACCTGAGAAGTCGATGTTAATGCCATCCAATTGGAGAGTGCCCAGAAGGAATATTAGATATTGATTTTCCAATTTATGGGTGACCTTGGTTTGGTCACTGGAAGACCCCTATTAAAGATGTGGACAGAGCAAAGGAGCTCACTGAAGCGATCTCCCAGTCTGCATCCAGTCTCTCTGATGTAGAGGTGACCACAATGGGAGCACCATATGCAGTAGATGACTCCTGCAGATTCACAAGTGAAGCATTGCTTCCCTTGGAAGGACTATTTGGGCTCCCTCTGAATGGTTGTGAAGGAGGAGGTGTGGGCGCAAATGTGGCTCTTCCTATGGTCACAGGGAAAGCTGCCAAGGGGGCAATTAGTGGGAAGTGGTGAGTGGATGAGGGAGTCACGGAGGGAGTGGTCCCTTTGGAAGGAGAAGGGGGGAAGATGTGTCTGGTAGTGGGATCATGTTGCAGGTGTCAGAAGCTGCAGAGGATAATATGTTGGATGTGGAGGCTAGTGGGGTTTAATTAATAATCAAATCCCTCCCAACTTCTCCCAAAGTCCTGAACAGTGCAAAGGCTACCTTTTCAGTAGTTTACCTGAGCTTTATCATTTGTTATTCCCTTGTTACCATCATCCACTGTTTTTTTGTTTCCAATTTTCTGTCCTTTCAGTGTCAATGGATAAGAAAAATATCAGCGGGAATCCGCAATGTGTTTTTTAATGCATTATTTTTCTTAGCTTTCATCAAGCTGCATTTCCAGTAAAGATTATCCAGCTCAGGGACCTTGTTGGTCTCTCTGATGATGGATTTGACCATTTGAACTCAGTAACAACTTCACAGGGCAATAGAGTGCAGAAAAAGGCCCTTTGGCCCACATGTCCATGCTAACCTTTGTACTTAGCGACACAAATCCCATTTGTATTTTTCTTAATCTCTGCATGGCATTTCAAGGTCCGTGGACTATTCAAGGTAAAGGCACGTTGATCACAATGATATTGTGAGGATGAAGTGGACATCAAAAGGTAAATGGGTCATTTAAAAAATGTCAGGTTTTAAGAGGTGCTGGGGTTCGGCCTGATTCCAGCTCTCTGTTCCAGTCACTGGGTTCCTGATTCCAATGCTCTCCCCACCTCCATCCACAGGGGCCCTGCTCTCAACTCTCCCATCCAATTTCCCATCCACCTGAGCCCTAGTTCCGGTACTACCATCTGTTGAGGCCCTGCTCTCACCTCTCCCATGCAGTGGGGCCCTAGATCCAGCACTTCCATTCACCCATCAGGAGTTGATTATTGCACTCCCTTCCATCCCCATGTTTCCATTCAACAGATCTTTCTATCCCAATGTCCTTCATATCTTAATTATATCTTCGATGACCTCCATTTCCCCATTGAAAAGTTCCCTAGTCCTTGGGCAAAGTGTTTTTTTCTTTATTCCCTCTTTGTTTATTAGTGACAATCTGCTATGACTTGTTTCTAGTTTTATGCACAAGAGTGAATCACTTTGCTGCCTCTTCCCTGAAACAATGGGCCTTCTGGAGGAGCTCAGAATGCAAGGCTTTGAGAGCTTTATCAAGTACCACAAATACTTTGACAACTCATCTTTGTAAGCAATTTTAGTGAATGCAAAGTATTGATTTCTTTCCCTGAAATCCATCTGGAATATCCAGTGTCACCCTGGATATTTTAAGAAAGCCACATACAGCTTAATTGTGCATGAGCCAGTCATTGCCCTGCCCCCTGCTCCTGTGGTCCATATTGGGGCTAATTATACTTATTGCCTGATGAGCACAATGACACCAAGTCTAATGATATGATCCTGAGTGAAACACTGAAGCCTGTAGATGCTGGGATTGTAGTAAAAACAGACAGAGATGCTGGAGGAATTCAGATGGTGTCACAGCATCCAGAGGAGTTAAAGATCTATTACCAACATTTCAGGCCTGAGACCTTTGTCAAGGTGTTAGCAAAAAGCAGGCAGGCACCTTAATTAAAGATGAGAGAGAAAGGCAGAAGAACGGGAGGGGGAGGAGTCCAGACCAACAGTCAAAAGTGTTAATTGGATATGATAAGGTGAACATTGATTTTGGCTCTGTGAAAGGAGAGAGAAGGAAAGGGAAGGTAGAGAGAGAGAGAGAAAGGAAGGAGACGGGGAGGAAGGGGGGTGGGGGTTCTTAATGCAAACCAGATATTAATGCCATCTGGTTGGAGGCTGCCCAGATGGAAGATGTCATGTTGTTTCTCCAATTTGCGGGTGGTCTTAGTCTGGCAGTGCATTAGACCGTGGATAGACACATTAGTAAAGGAAAGGGATGGGAAATTGAAATGGGTAGCCACTCGGAGAACAACGCTGTTGCATCTGAGGTCCTCAATGAGGCAGACTCTCCAATGTAACAGAGACCACGACGGGAGTACCGGAGGCAGTAGATGACCCCTGCAGATTCACAAGTGAAGTGTTGCTTTGCTTGGAAGGACTGTTTGGGGCCCCAAATGATGGTGAGGGAGGAGGTGTGGGCACAAGTGGATGAAGGGCTCAAGCATCTTTATCGTTATTAAAGCACACTCTTTGACCTGCTGAGTTTCTCCAGCATTGTCTTTTTACTCTCCTTAGTGCGCATACTCTCCAAAAGTTCTCACCATCAGCAGTTATGATGGAAAACAAAACATGATCAATTTTGACTAATACGTTAGCTTGATGCTCAACACTGTGGTAGATTGCCCAATTATGGTAGTTTTAGTATACCTTTCTATCACGTACTCTCTCATTAATCATCTTATTTCCTGTTGAAAACACCTGGGCTTTTTGCCCTTTCCACCTCCTCTGATGAAGCGTTCCATGCTAACCTGTCTCTGACTGAACCCGTTATCCTTATTTCCTTATGGGGCATTTATAATGTTCACTTTACTACTATATTGCCCAATATTTCTGCTAAGAAGCCACAGTTCAAAGACTTCCCAGGCATCCATATTAGCAATCACCGGATACTTGGCTTCTGTAGTTTCTTCCAATCTTCAGCAGAGCAGCCTCCATGCCACACCATGATATGTGCACCAAATATAACCATATAATCATATAACCGTTTACAGCACGGAAACAGGCCATGTCGGCCCTTCAAGTCCATACCGGTTCACTTGAACAACTCCAAATTCAAAAGGATTGGTGAAATCTTTACTATGTATTGTCAACACCAAAGTCCCTGTATAGTTTTCAAGGCATTCTGACAAGTAACTTAGAACAAATGACATCTAACTTTATTAAGAATGGAATACAACAACAGGAAAAACTGATTGAATCAGACAAATTCTATGAGCATTGTCCACTAAGTTCTTGTCAGTTCTGGAGGGCTTGAGCTTTTGGGGGAGGTTAGATTGGTGGGTCTCTATTATCCTTTAGTGAAGGAAGCTGAAGCATGACCTTCAACTCATGAAGGGAATGGATAAAGTGAATGCTCACAAAATGGATGATTCTAGGTACCCTTTTACTATGCGTGGGTCAGATTGTGTGCCTGCCTGTGGTTGAAAGGCATGCTGCATAGGTGATGCCATAAATGAAATAAACAAATTGAATTAATTAATAAAATGAATAAATGGAATTAATACAATGATGCACTTCTGTTCAGGGAAGGCATCTTCAAATCTGAAAACGCACCAAAAATCACCAGTTGGTCATTAAAATTACAATTTAAAAAAACCATAAAAAGGAGAAAAATTAGTCACAATGAAAATAAAATAACTAACCTCAAAACAGACAACAGTGAGAGGGGGAGAATGTCACACAAAGAGAGGGACGTGTCACAGAGAGAAGGAAGTGACAGAGTGCCTCAACAAAAGTTGTTGAAGGACAAGGAGGTCAAGTTTCCATAGTCCCTTGAGAAAGCATAGTTGTTGGTGTGCTGGACAGCACTGTTGGCATAGCAGTTAGCGCAATGCCTTTACAGTGCCAGCGATTGGGACTGAACTGGGGTTCAAATCCTGTGCTGTCTGTAGGGAGTTGGTACGTTTTCCCTATGTCTGGAATCTGGACCATAACGGAAAGACCACAGTTTGTTCGGGTCAGCAGCAGGACATCTAGCACAGTCATGCTGACCACTTGCACACCTCAGGGATGTGTGCTCAGCTCACATGACTGACCAACAACTGCATTGCCAGATCGAGCTCCAACAGAGTCATCAAGTTTGGCAATGATACAACTGTAGTTGGCCTCATCGCACTGCAGAGAAGAGATGGAAAATCTTGTGAAATGGTCAAGAATAACAACCGGAGTCTCAACATCGACAAGACAAAGGAGTTGATCGTGGATTTCAGGGAGACTAGAGACAACCACTCTCCACTACATATAAATAGCTCGGTACTAGAGAGTGTAGAGAGCACCAAGTTTCTCAGAGTCCTTTTAAAAAGTGACTATCGTGGACACACAACATCTCGTCACTTGTCAGGAAGGTGTAACAGTGACTGATGAGAAGATTAAGGCGGGCAAGGCTTACTGGCCACCATTCTGCCAACCTTCTACAGGAGTTCCATTGAGAGAATCCTGACCGGCTGCATCAAAGAGTGGTACAGTTGCTGCAAAGAAGTAGATTGGAGATGAATCTACAGGACAGAGATGAACACTGGAATCTCCCTCCCCATTGACATGATCGTTGTCTGAAGAGGGTGTGCAAGATCATTGAGGACCCCTTCCACTCCACACCAACAGCTGCTCCCACCAGGAAAGAGACACAGGAGGATCAGAGCCAGCACCACCAGGCTGAGGAACAGCTTCTCCCCACGGGCAGTGAGAACGCTGAACGACCAAAGGAACTGCTTGCACTGACCCTCTGAGACTCTACTATTTATTTAACAACATTTATTATATGTGTACATATGTACTCCATATGTATCATTTGTCTGTGTGTATGTTTGCACATTTTTGCAACAAAAACTGGTGTTTTGTCAGGTCGTATTTGTGCAAATGGATTACAATAAACTTGAATCTGGTAGCAAAGGGCAACTTAGAGCATTTTTTTAAATTTTTTTATTTTTCACACTATAAACCACATTGATCAAGATACATACATTTTCCTTTTCAAATATATACAGTGTCGTTTTCTCCCCCCCCCTTCCCATCCCACCCTCCCTACCTCCCCTCCCATTCATTTAAAGTTCAGAATCTAAGATACATTAAACCCGTCAAACAATGTTGTCACTCAATAAAAATAAACAAGAAATTCCACTGAGTCAATTCTTTTCATTCTTTTCTTCTGTCATATTAGGTGGTAGATGTCCCCGGTAGTTTTCTCTATTATGTTTCATGTATGGCTCCCATATTTGTTCAAATATTGTAATATTAATGTGACTATTGCATGCTATCCATAGACATAGGGAGAGTAGTTGGCCACAAATTTAAGTCCTGCTCCCTTGTCCTTGGGTTGCTGTACTTGCTCAGTGGGTATAGTGCTATTACACTCAGAACCAACTCCACACCTCTTAGCTCTTGAATCCCACGTTTATGCACTTTACCAAATTGCACTTTATAGGCACAAGTGGTCATATTCAGCTTGATGCCTGACATCATTGTCAATTGCCCTGCAATCTATATTTAGAGGCTGTGTTATCTGTGACATGAATGCATTTTGAACCATTTTCTCTCCATAGTCGGCATCAGACCCAAGTGTCAAATCCAGTGCAATGTGACCCTGTGACATTTTGTGAGGCACATCAATTTAAGCACACTAAGGTAGTCTGTAAGATCAAGACTCTCAACCAGAATATGTGATTGAAGCTTACAGTCTACGAATACCAGCTAGCATGTTGGACACTTTCTCAAGTTAAAACACAACGCTGGAGAAACTCAGCTGGTCAAGCGGTGTACTTTATATAGCATAGATAAAGACACATAACCAACATTTCAGGTTTGAGCCCATCATCAAGGTGTGAGCAAAATGTAGACAGGCGCCCGAACAAAATGGTGGGGGGGGGAGTGGGGCAGGGGGAGGAGCATGGTCCCGCAGGCAGGAGGTAATAGGTGGATAAAGGAGAGAGGGCACAGCAACAAACAGGGGGAGGGGGGATGGCTCTATGAAAGGAGAGGGAAGGGAGGACAGGTGGAGGTAAGGAGAGAGAGATGGGGAAGAGAGGGAGAATGAAGAGTGGTCCAGCAGAAACAAGAGAAGTCAATGTTAATAGCATCCGGTTGGAGAGGGCCCAGACGGAATATTAGATGTCGCTCCTTCAATTTACAGGTGGTCTTGGTTGGCGGAGCATGAGGCCACACCAGACGTGTTGTTGTAAGAATGGAGTGCAGAATTGAAGTGGTTGGTGACTGGGAGATCCATGTCACTGATGCGGACAGAGCGAACGTACTCAGCGAAGCAATCACCCATTCTGTGTCCAGACTTTCTGATTTAAAGAAGGCCAGATGCAGTAGATGATTCCCGCAGATTCACAAGTGAAGTTTTGCTTCACTTGCTAGGAGTGTGTGGACTCTGAATGGTGGCGAGCAAGGAGGTATGGGTGCATGGAGATTTGGAGATGACCTTGTTGTTCAGTCACAGTTTAACACGTCTGCTGCCACTCTCCCACTGCCCTTCAGAGACGGATTCAGCGTTAACTCTCCCTCTCCTGCACTGACATACTGGCCCTCTTCCTCCAGATTATAGCGACTTAGGTTAACAGAACACAGGGGACACTGGAAACTCTCAGCACAGAAGAAGGCTCTTTGGCCCACCAACCCCAGGACAGTTCTATGCAATGACAATTCTATAAGTCATTCCCTGGCCATCTGCTTTCACTTTCAATAAAAAATAGAAAATGCTGGAAACACTCAACAACTATGAGGTGAGAAACAGTAAATATTTCAGGTACAGGACCCTTCATAAGAATTTATAAAGGGAGAAACTGTTAGCAGAAGAGGACTTCTGTTAAAAACATGATGCTGGAGAAACTCAGCAGATCAAACAGTATTTTACGTAGCAAAGATAAAAATACATAACCAACTTTTCAGGCTTGAGCCCTTTTCCAAGGTATGAGCAAAATGTGGGCAGACGTCCAAACAAAATGGTGCGAGTGGGAGGGGCAGATGGTAAGATGGCTTCGCTGAGCACCTTCAATCTGTCCACATCAATGACAGCGATTTCCCAGTGATCAACCATTTCAATTCTGGGCCCCTCTCTCTCACTGACATGTCTGTCCATGGCCTCATGACCAATTGTACATTGGAGGTGCCACACCCAATATTCCGTCTTGGTACTCTCCAATTCGATGGCATCAACATCAACCTCCAGTTTCTGCAAGACCACTCCCCATTCTCCTTCTCTTCTCCATCCCTCTGTCTCCTTTCCTCCAGTTCTCCACCCCCTTCCTCTCCATTCACAGAGATATCCCCCACCCCCCCTTTTTCCTGGTGTGTCCTCCCTCCCTTATCCACTCTACCTCCAGCCTGTGAGACTATGCTCCTTCCCATACCCCTCGACCCCACCATTTTGTTCTCTGGACCAAAAGCTGGCATTCCAGGAAGAGGCAAAAATGAACAACCAAAAATTTAAAAAATACTACAGATGCTGAAATTCTGAAATAAAAACAGAAGAGGCATCACATTGCAACAGAAATTATGCTTGATCAAAAGTAAACACAATGTGCTGGAAACATTCATCTGGTCAGTCAGCAGCCATGGAAGGAGAAACAATTCAGGAGAAAATTTCAAAGTGTCCTGGACTTGAAACATTGACTGGTTCTCTCTCCACAGACTGACTGGTCGACAGTTTCCAGCATTCTCTGTAATTTTCACCTCCACCTAACTTCCTTTCTAATGCCATGAGAAATTTTCTCCCTGCACACTTGCAAGGCAATGAATTCAAATAATAGCACATAGAACATTACAGCACAGTACAGGTCCTTTGGTCCACAATGTTGTTCCAAGCTAAATAAAACCCAAAAAAACGAAACCCTCCCTATCCCATAACCCTCTATTTCTCTTTCATCCACATGCCTAAGAATCTCTTAAATGTCCCTAATGTTCCAGCCTCCACCACCACCAACCCTGGCAAGGCATTCCAGGCTCCCACTACTCTCTGTGTAAAAAAACCACCCCTGATGTCTCCCTTAAATTTCCCTCCCTTCTCTTTGTACAGATGTCCTCTGGAGTTTGCTATCCTGCCCTGGGTAAAAGGTGCTGACTGTCTACCCTATCAATGCTTCTCATATTAGACCTCTATTAAGTCACACCTAATCCTTTTCCACTGCAAAGGGAAAAGCCCTAGCTCTGCTAACATTGCCTCTTGAGACATATTTTTCAATCCAGGCAACATTCTGGTATACATCCTCTCCATAGCTTCCACATTCTCAAGTAACGAAGTGACCAGAACCAAACACAATTTCTAAGTGTGGTCTCACCAGAGATTTGTAGAATCCTCACCTCACAACTCCTGAACTCAATCCGCCGACAAGTGAAGCCCAGCATACCATAGGCCTTCTTAACTATCCTATCAACTTGTGCAGTGACCTTGAGAGATCCATGGATTTGGAGCTCAAGGTCCCTCTGTTCTTCCCCACTTTTAAGTATCCTTCCATTAACTATCGTTGAGCTCCACTCCAGGTTGCGAGCCATGGGTGAAGCTGGAGGACCAGTTGTAAGGCATGTGCCGGTAAATGGTGGGGGCTATTTGTGGCATACACTCAGGAGAGACTGTCGGTCTCCATCATTGTATATTGTAGCTAGATTTGTATTTCTTTGCCAGACAGTGTGACGTGCTGTGATCATTAGTAATTAACTTGCATCCAATGTGCATGATTTATTTGTTACAGCTTTCGTGTGTGTGTGTGTGTGTGTGTGTGTGTGTGTGTGTGTGTGTGTGTTTATTTGTGCATATATAAATGTGCGTGTACATCTGTGTTTGTATCTGTGGGTGTTTGTGTGGGTGAGCATGTGTTTTTGTGTGTATGTTTGTATGTGTGTGCACTTGTGTGTGTGCATGTTAGGGTGTGGATGCACGTGTCTCCTGTTGTCTATTCCCACCCCGCATGTAAATAAAGTTTATGGTTCAGTACTAACACGTGTCCAGGATTGTCACTGGTTCCCTCATCAGATCGTATGAAAATGAAAAGCATCCCCTTGTATCAGAACCCTTTGAGTCACCATCTCCTTTGCCCGAATTCATGGGCGCTTCTGTTAACCCTATTGACACCCTTGATGATTTTGCATTTACTCTGCATGAATAGTTCCTGCTCCTCCGTACTAACTGTAGCCACCCGTTCACCACTCCCCCCACCCCCATCGCACCACCACATTAAACCTTGGATGGTTCTTTGGAGACATGACAGGAAGTGAGCATTTTCCCACACTCCATTGAGTCCTTCTTCAAGGCATTTTGCCTCAATCCAGATTCACTTAAGCAAAATGTCAAATGCTAAATATTTACACAGCAGATCATTTTAATAATTAATACAGCAACAATATCCAAAAGAAGCTGTTTAGCAGAAAGCCATTTCGCACGAAAGTAATTAGATTTCTCAAATAGATTGCAGTTTCTCATTAAAAGTTGGCTGCCTTCCACTGTGATGATATTTAGGGCAGTAATGTCTCAAGATCCTCCCTTTCCCTGAAACATGCAAGGTTGGGAGTCTGAAGGTGCGTGAGGGTGTGGGGTGGGCCTTAGTCTAGAACAGAGCAGCCAAACCTGCTTAATGTAAGAGCCACATACAATAAACTTGAGGTGTTTGAGAGCCACAAGACATGAAAAAATATTACATGGAAGTTTTTACTCTTTCCTGCACAGTTCATTACAACACTTTTGTATAAATATTAAGAAACGCTTGTATGTAATAATATTTATTCATGTACATAGTTTTTAAACTGCAAATTTGTATTAGTTTCCATAATCAAAATGTACACATACCGGATATATTTGTGTAATAGTCAAATTTTGTGGACCAACATTTAGGATAAAATTTAGGGTTAACTTAGGGGGGGTTAACTATTACATACATACTATTTTTGACCATGGTACGCGCCTGCATTGTTGAGGGCATCGGTACCTTGGATGGGTGGATGGACAAGCCCACGTTCAAGGTGTCAGGAGCTCCGTTGGTCAGCCGGCTGGGACTTGAGTGAGAGGCAGTGGTCAGAAGCTCGGATGGGAGGACGGCCAGGGCCTACGTGAGAGTCCCCGGTTGGGGTGGTGGGTGCTCTGGAGGACAGGCATCCAGGGCCTGGGTGAGAGACAGAGGTCAGGGTGTTGGGTGATACAGTGGGCCAACAGCCAGGGCCTGGGTGAAAGCCCTTGGTCAGGATGTCGGGAGCTCAGATGGGCAGGGTGCCTGGGCCAAAAGTAGGTGGGGGGGGGTCAACCTTTACACCATATCAACTTTTACATGAGTATATATGGTATACGATGTGGTGATGAAGTTGCTCCAATGAATGTTGAGGATGGAGCGGAGACAACACTGGTGGAAGCGTTCTAGGAGCCGTAGGTGATGCCGGTAGAGGACCCATGATTCGGAGCTGAACAGGAGCGTGGGTATGACAACGGCTCTGTACACGCTGATCTTTGTGTGTTTCTTCAGGTGGTTGTTTTTGCATACTCCTTTGTGTAGTCTTCTAAAGGCGCTATTTGCCTTGGCGAGTCTGTTGTCTATCTCGTTGTCGATCCTTGCATCCGATGAAATGGTGCAGCCGAGATAGGTAAACTGGTTGACTGTTTTGAGTTTTGTGTGCCCGATGGAGATGTGGGGGGGCTGGTAGTCATGGTGGGGAGCTGGCTGATGGAAGACCTCAGTTTTCTTCAGGCTGACTTCCAGGCCAAATATTTTGGCAGTTTCCGCAAAACAGGACATCAAGCGCTGAAGAGCTGGCTCTGAATGGGCAACTAAAGCGGCATTGTCTGCAAAGAGTAGTTCACGGACGAGTGGCTCTTGTGTCTTGGTGTGAGCTTGCAGGCGCCTCAGGTTGAAGAGATTGCCATCCGTGGGGTACCAGATGTAAACAGCGTCTTCATTGTTGAGGTCTTTCATGGCTTGTTTC
This sequence comes from Narcine bancroftii, assembly GCF_036971445.1. Classification (NCBI taxonomy): domain Eukaryota; kingdom Metazoa; phylum Chordata; class Chondrichthyes; order Torpediniformes; family Narcinidae; genus Narcine; species Narcine bancroftii. The sequence continues at coordinate 112,245,187 of NC_091470.1, forward strand.
AGCATCATGCTGAAGAAGATTGAAAAGAGGGTTGGTGCAAGAACGCAGCCTTGTTTCATGCCATTGTTAATGGAGAAGGGTTCAGAGAGCTCATTGCTGTATCTGACCCGACCTTGTTGGTTTTCGTGCAGTTGGATAACCATGTTGAGGAACTTTGGGGGGCATCTGAAGCGCTCTAGTATTTGCCAAAGTCCTTTCCTACTCACGGTGTCGAAGGCTTTGGTGAGGTCAACAAAGGTGATGTAGAGTCCTGTGTTTTGTTCTCTGCACTTTTCTTGGAGCTGTCTGAGGGCAAAGACCATGTCAGTAGTTCCTCTGTTTGCGCGAAAGCCGCACTGTGATTCTGGGAGAACATTTTTGGCGACACTAGGTATTATTCTATTTAGGAGAATCCTAGCGAAGATTTTGCCTGCAATGGAGAGCAGCGTGATTCCCCTGTAGTTTGAGCAGTCTGATTTCTCGCCTTTGTTTTTGTACAGGGTGATGATGATGGCATCACGAAGGTCCTGAGGCAGCTTTCCTTGGTCCCAGCAGAGCTTGAAAAACTCATGCAGTTTGGCATGTAGAGTTTTGCCGCCAGCCTTCCAGACCTCTGGGGGGGATTCCATCCATACCTGCTGCTTTGCCACTTTTCAGTTGTTCAATTGCCTTATATGTCTCTTCCCGGGTGAGGACCTCATCCAGCTCTAGCCTTAAGGGCTGTTGAGGGAGCTGGAGCAGGGCGGATTCTTGGACTGAGCGGTTGGCACTGAAAAGAGATTGGAAGTGTTCTGACCATCGGTTGAGGATGGAGATCTTGTCGCTGAGGAGGACTTTGCTGTCTGAGCTGCACAGAGGGCTTTGGACTTGGGGTGAGGGGCCGTACACAGCCTTTAGAGCCTCATTGGAGCGACTTCATCACCAACATTGAAGTACTCGAGATGGCAGAGGCCGACAGCATCGAATCCATGCTGCTGAAGATCCAACTGCACTGGGTAGGTCACGTCTCCAGAATGGAGGACCATCGCCTTCCCAAGATCGTGTTATATGGCAAGCTCTCCACTGGCCATCGAGACAGAGGTGCACCAAAGAAGTGGTACAAGGACTGCCTAAAGAAATCTCTTGGTGCCTGCCACATTGACCAACGCCAGTGGGCTGATATCGCCTCAAACCGTGCATCTTGGCTCCTCACAGCTCGGCAGGCAGCAACCTCCTTTGAAGAAGACCGCAGAGCCCACCTCAATGGCAAAAGACAAAGGAGGGAAAACCCGACACTCAACCCCAACCAACCAATTTTCCCTTGCAATCGCTGCAACCATGTCTGCCTGTCCCGCATCGGACTTGTCAGCCACAAGCGAGCCTGCAGCTGACGTAGACATTACCCCTCCATAAATCTTCGTCCGCGAAGCCAAGCCAAAGAAAGAAAATGGTATACATACCAAATATTTTCAATTGCTAAAACTACCATTGTGAGCACCAGCTCATATAATTCCTATGTCAGTCAACATATTTCCATGAGGTGCATATTCTATATTGAAGAGCCGCTTATGACTCATGAGGCACCCCTGGACCAGAGTTTTCATCAGTGCTTTTATCAATGGGATTCCAGGACTGAGTAGTGAACCTTATCCAAAAATGTGCTGAGGGTAGATCCCACTCAAGTATGATGATGTTCATGGAAGAGTAGTTTCTCTTATGCACATCCAAGACATGTAAAGGTTCCAATATTGTCACGGTACACTAGATTTAGAATGAATCATGCATGAAATTCTTTAACTTTATCTACCATAAGGAAGACAAAGAGTTTGTCCAGTGCCCCTCACAGAAATGAGGCCCCAGCGAGGAACAACCCCTAGGTTTACAAGACCAGTGCTCTAACAACTGAGGTATCGAAGCCTAGATTAAAGAGAGGACAAAGAGAGGAGACGGTCCTGTGGAGAGGCACCTCAGGGAGATCACTCATTGGGAGTGCCTGCCCACTTTGTCAGTGAAGATTGGTCTTTTCGGTAGTGAAGATTGAAGAAATGGGGCCTTCCTGTCATTAGATGATAGGCCTCATTTGAATTTCCAGGAGCCATTTTGTCCACCAGTGAAGCAAAGATTCTCTTCCAGGACAAACTCACCCAATGCTCAATGTCAGGCTTGCTTCCCTGCACTAAACAGAAGATGAGGCCACCAGTGGTTGCCACATTGGCCTGCTCACCACTGGGATGTCATTTTATAATTTTAAAAGATGTTGGTGAGATCAGATTTGGAGAATTTTGTGCAGTCCTAGCCGCCACCCTATGGGAGATATCACTGCGCTGGAAAAGGTGCAGAAGAGATTCTTTAAATTTAGGCATACAGTATTGCAACAAACCCTTCCAGCCCATGAACACTTGCCGTCCAATTACACCCAATCAACCTACAATCCCCGTATGTCTTGAAGGGTGGGAGGAAACCGGAGCCCCCCTGGGAAAATCCACACAGACACAGGGAGAATGAACAAACTCCTTACAGACAGTCCCAGATTCAAACCTCAGTCACTGGCCTTGTAACAGAGGCGTGCCAACCACTAGGCTAACCGTACCACCCCAAGTCGTTACCTTGCTGGCGGTAATAAAATATTTCTTTCCTTCTATCTGCCGTTGGCACAAAGCACTGCATTATCCTACCCCAATACATTGTACAAGTGGACAGGAAAGCACTGCATTATCCTACCCCAATACATTGTACAAGTGGACAGGGACGCTTGTTTCAATTGTTTCAGTTCCATTCAGGCACCACCAGAGAAGCACTTGCAATGTCTTTTCTTATCATTCACGAGAATCTTGTCAGGACTGCAGTGTTTTGATTTATGTGATTAATGTGATATATGCTTTGGGAAACCACCGTGGTCCAGAGAAATACAGTTTTGTTTGGTTGTATGTGTCCACAGTCAGATGAAGAAGGAGAATTTAAATTGATTTACAAGGTGAGTCTAGGTGAGGAGGAGTATTTTTTCTAGGAGGCTGAGTGATGTGGAACCACTGGTTGTATGCGTATGACTGGCTCACCCCTTGCTGATTGTACCTGTGGCTCCTCCCCCTTGATTCCCCTAATAAAGGCGGTAATGCCATAAGCCCCTCCCCCAGAACAAGCTCTGGGTCTCGGGTCAGCAACACGAGATGTGCCTTCAGTTTACGGTAATAAAAGCCGATCAGTCAGGTAACTTCTGGTCTTTGGGGTTATTGACAGCGCATCACTGAGGGTTGAAGTGTTGAGGTATGATACACAGAGGGTGATGGGTCTGTGGAAAGAGCTAACCAGAGGAAGTGATGGAGATGTGTACAATATCAGTATTTAAAAGGTAAGAAGAACATTGAAAGGAAAGATTTAGAGAGACATTTGGCAAATGGGGCTGGCTTGGACAAACGACATGGTCAGCACGGACAAGTTTGGCCAAGGGGGCCTGTTTGCGTTCTGCCTGATTCAATGACTGTGAGTAACAGTACAGCTGATCACATTCCTGCCCTGACCCCATTTTCCTCAATCAAGTCCATACCATTTCTTCTTCATGCAAAACTTCTCTCCACGTTGACAACATTGCACACTGGTTGGGTGTATCCGGAGAACGCTACACATTGGCATGACACAATACGCAATTCAAATTTCCACGTTGCCTGAGAGCAATTGGGGGTTAAAGTTTAGCGATCAATTTTGAACTTCCATTCCATTGCACTATGAATAAAAATCATGAATTATATAATTGAATTTCACATCATTGAGATTTAACCTTCTCAGCTGAAAGGATCCACGTGTTAAGATGCTGCTCACATGGCAGAGTATAGCATGTTAAATTCTGCAGCGGTGACATCTCTTTTCTCATCATTACAAGGCGAAAAGGTTAACCATTCAAAGAACCGTGATGTGAGGTACCAATCAAAACATACCCTGTCCGACAATGCCCGACTCATGGCAGATTTACACCATTTTTTATTTTGATTTCAAATCTCTCAATTTTACATTCTTCTATCACACTGCAGTAAAGGTAAGCAGGAACGGTCTCGACTACATGAAGGTGTGTACAGGGACAGTAATGAGGGGGGGGGATTGTGGTGTTGAACTGAAGGGGGTTGTAGTGCTGGAGGGGCAGTACTGAAGGGGGTTGTAGTGTTGGAGGGGCAGTACTGAAGGGGGTTGTAGTGTTGGAGGGGCAGTACTGAAAGAGGTTGTAGTGTTGGAGGGGCAGTACTGAGGGGGGTTGTAGTGTTGGAGGGGCAGTACTGAAAGAGGTTGTAGTGTTGGAGGAGCAGTACTGAAGGGGGTTGTAGTGCTGGAGGGGCAGTACTGAAGGGGGTTGTAGTGTTGGAGGGGCAGTACTGAAGGGGGTTGTAGTGTTGGAGGAGCAGTACTGAAAGAGGTTGTAGTGTTGGAGGGGCAGTACTGAAGGGGGTTGTAGTGTTGGAGGGGCAGTACTGAAAGAGGTTGTAGTGTTGGAGGGGCAGTACTGAAGGGGGTTGTAGTGCTGGAGGGGCAGTACTGAAGGGGGTTGTAGTGTTGGAGGGGCAGTACTGAAGGGGGTTGTAGTGTTGGAGGGGCAGTACTGAAAGAGGTTGTAGTGTTGGAGGGGCAGTACTGAGGGGGGTTGACGAGCCAATAATGTGATCCCTTTCTCCTTATTGCGCTACCCACTAAATATGATCTTCTGTGCTGTCCCTTCATCCACAGAGCTATTTGATCTGACTGCCAACTGATCAATCCCCTCGAGGGAAGTCCCCCATTGCATTAATAATGTCCCCAGTCTCTGGACTCCCTTGACATTCACAGGAATTTAGATGTTATGAAGTCCATTTTGGTACCTGGTCCAGTTTGATGGAACTAATCAGAACATTGAGGAGTAACCGCAAATGCCAGGTCGTCGCGTACTTGGGATTTCCTGTGTGTGTGTGTGTGGAGTTATGGATCTATATGTGCGCATACGTGCACACGTGTATGGCTTTATGGCTGTGGGGGGGAGGGTATGGATTTGTGTGTGTGCGCTCGCACACGCGCTGCTCCAATAAATGTACTGTTGCTCACAGCCCATCAGAAAAGCTTTAAAATGGGGAAGGATAATATCCCGTTAATGCACTGAAGCTCATGCTGACATCTGGTAACATTCAGTGGGAGAGTGTTGATTATAGATAATTACTGGAGGTGATGCACAGATGCCAGCAGTGGCGGGTGGAAGTGTCGAGGAGATGCTGATGAATCCCCCTGTACCTTGCTGACTCTCTGGAATGGGCCAAACTGGCAGCCTCCACAGTCTATTTCTCCATCCACTCAGCCAGAATTGGTTTCACGAGGGGGGGCCCATAGTTGGTGTTTTGGGGCTTCCTTTGCCCCCTCCCAATCTCCGTCAGTTTGACAGGATTGGTGTGTGGAAGGGCCTGCTGTAACACAGCACCTGGAGATGACATACCCAGGACATTCACTTTTAAAGATTCATGCTGGGTTTAGGTTTCAGGAGATCAACAGGCAAGAACAGATTCACAGAAGCCTGGATGTTCCATAATGCCACCTGCTGGATCCTGCTGTGTTTGCATTGATAGCTTTGTGACTGATGGCTACCGGCCACCATCCTGCAAACCTACAGGATCTCAATCGAGAGTGCCCTGGCCGGCTGCATTACAGCGTGATACGATTGCTGCAGAGAAATGGTTTGGTGATCAACGCATGGGACCATAAAAGTGGCCAAGAAGATCATTGGAGTCTCCCTCCCCCCTGAGTGATGTGATCTACCGGGATCGTTGTCTGAAGAGGGCGAGCAAAACTTCCACTCTGCGCACAGCATTGTTCAGCTGCTCCCATCAGTAAAGAAATACAGGAGTATCTGAGCCTGCTGCACCAGGCTGAGGAACAGTTTCTTCCCACAGGCAGTCATAAGTCAAGCTTATTGTCATCTGATTGCACAAGTACAATCCAATGAAACAGCATTCTCCAGTCCTCAGTACAAAACATGCAGACATACAACCAAACATAACACACATACAGTCAAATAATGCTGAATGACCCAAGGAACTGCTCACACTAACCATCCGAGAGTCTCATATTCATGGAACAATATTTATTTATATCTATGAATACTTGTCCTACACATATGTACTATTTGTCTGTATGTGTGTTATGTCTGGTTGTGCATCTGCATGTTTTGCACTGAGGACCAGAGAACGCTGTTTCGTCGGGTTGTACTTGTGCAATCAGATGACGATAAACGTGAGTTGATTTGTTTCTCAACCTACAACAGTGTCAACATTCTGCAGACATTTAATTGACTGCATTGTTCTTTGGGGGTAACAGGAGAACAAGAACACTGTTGAGCCCCTCCTGCTTCATATCTTTGAGGTGGCTTGAGGTAATGACAGATGCTACAGTCATGTGAGCCAGTCTTTTGCTCCAAATTTAAGGTTTTACCTGCATTCAACATCTTAAGACTCACTGAAACACTTTCTACACAGGCTCTCTGGTCTATGGAACAACCATTAGTGTATTTCTTAATTTCTTTTTAAGTTTAGAGATACAGGCATTCTGGCCCACGTGCCATTGCCACCCAGGTACACCCATGTGATTAATTAACCTTTGAAATCTGGGAGGAAATCAGAGGACCCAAAGAAAACCCGGACAGACATGGGGAGAATGTACTCACTCCATTACATACGGAGCCGTTTACGAACCTGGGTCGCTGGCGCTGTTACACAGCATTGCACTAAATGCTATGTTAACCTATGTTAACATGATCTGTTCCTCATATTCCCTCCAACCGGATGGCATTAACATCGACTTCTCCAGTTTCTGTTAACCACCTCCCCATCTTTCCCAATGTTTCCTTTCCTCCAGCTTGGTCTCTCTCTCTCCCTGCTCCCTGCCTCCTTTCACAATAACAATCCCCCTCTCCCTGATCAATTCTTACCTTTCCTTTCTTCTGTCCTCTTATCATAACCAATTAACACTTTTTATCTGTTGGTCTGCACTCCTCCCCTCCCATTCTTCCCTTTTAATACAGGTATTTGCCTGCTTTTTACTCATACCTTGTGGTCAGTAAAATTTAAGATTCAAGAGTCAATTTATTGTCATGTACTGAAGGCAGTGCCATATTACACTAAATTGCTTTAGTCTGCCATAAGGCAGACAGATTCACCATCAAGAGAAATTGCCTGAACCGCCTCTTACAGTCAGAATAAGAGAAGCAAAAGAGAGATCCCCTCAGAGTCACCGAGTGTCCATGGATTCACATACAGACTTTGGAGTCTTGTCCAAACCGTCAGCAGCCCAAGCTCCAGATCCAAACCTCCGACAAGATCAGGAACCCCTCCATGTCCTCGGCACCCTTTCACATTCCAGTTCTGATACCTGGTACCCCTGCAGCCAGTCTCCAGCAGTCCGCCGCCCAGTGTGAATCCCTCGACCGCAGTTGCCAGCAGACCGCAGCCTGTGTGGGTTCTTTACTTCCTATTTACGCTGTGAGACCTGCCGAGTTCCTCCAGCATCTCTGCATTTTTATTCTCGCTATGTGGCGCATATTGTTGCAATACAAAGCTCCAGTGTTATGACACCCTCCTGTTCCATGGCCACAAGTTGTTTCTATTACAATTTTAGCCACTGCAGGGGTTTCATTCATTCGTTATTCAGCCAGGTATGCAAGAGCAAACTTTTCCTTCTTCTGTGGTGCATGCTGTCATGGTAACAAGTGTCATATCGAAATATCTTTGTTTTTGATGAGTTACCATCCTTTCTCTCATGTTTCCCAATACTTCATCGTTCACATTGAGATACACATTGTGACCCTTTTATCTCCTTTGCCAGCTTTGTAATAAAAACCCTCAAGGAAAGATGCAGTGATAACCAATTGAATCATGTCAAGAATTCCAATATTGACTATATTAATATTCATAAATAATCCACCCCTAATTTAGTTCAATACTTCCTCTCTGTCCTTGCTTTTTGGAACGGTTTTAAATCCTCCCCACTATTTAATCTTGCTGATGTCCTGCATGTTAATTATCTTTGTCAATGAATGAGGTGGGAGGGGAGGTGGTTCCATCTCAGAGACAATTCAGCACTTGCTGGAAAAAGCTTTTATATACCTGCTTCTGTATCAACCACAGTAAGATGCCTGCTATCCAGAATTCAAGCAACCAGCAGCCTCAAGCAAATGGCAAAAAAGTTGCAGAAAATAAAAAAGTCCGGGTTTAAAGTTGGCGCACCTCGCCATTAGCAACAAGCAATCTCAACCAACTGGTAAATTGATGTATACAGCATCTACTAATCCCCATAGGTGCTGGATTTCACTGTTTTAGCCCACTGAGTCCATGCCAACTCCCATAAGATCCATTCCATCAGACTCATTTTGTCTCTTATTTCATTCAACTTAGGCCTTAAGACCATGACATAGGAGCAGAAATAGGCTGTTCAACCCATCAAGTCTGCACCACCATTTAATCATGAGCTGATCCACTCAACCCGACCTTCTCCCCATAACCTTTGATGCCCCGGCTAATCAAGAACCCCTCAATCTCTGACTTAAATGCACCCAATGACCCAGCCTCCACAACCACCTATGTCAACAAATTCCACAGATTTACCACCCTCTGACTGAAGAAATTCCTATACATCTCTGTTCTAAGTGGATGTCCTTCAATCCTGAAGTTGTTCCCTCTTGTCCTAGACTGTCCCACCATTGGAAACAACCTTTATACATTGATTCTGTCCATGCCCTTCAACATTTGAAATGTTTCAATGAGATACATCCTCATTCTCTCACGTGAGCCCATCAACTCCTTCTGACCCTTTCTGCCATTCCTTTACACTGAGATCATTTACAGCAGTCACTTAACCTACCAGCACATCTTTGGGATGTGGGAGGAAACTGGAGCACCTGGTGGGGGGAGGAAAAACCCAGGCAGTCTTGGAGAGAATGTGTACTGAATGCATCAATGTGAGGCACTGCCTCAAGAAGGCAGCCAATCATCAAGGACCCCCATCACCCTCTTCTCACTGCTGCCATCAGGCAGAATAAACAGAAACCTGAAGACCAGCACCTTGAGGTTCAAGAACAACAGATATCAGGCTCTTGAACCTCCCCTGTACACTAATTAGGGGCTGCTCTGACACCTCTAATGGACACATTTTTTTCTTCCACTGTGGTACAGTGAAATCTCCTTGTCCGCCACCTATGTGGATCACGGATGTCGGGTATGCAAATCTTTTTTTAATTTATTTATTTCCTCTAGTTTTTTTTGCTGGTTTGTTTGAGTTTCCAGTTGATTGAATTCCTGAAAATGAGGATTTTACTTTAATATTTTTGGATTTATTATATCTTTTTAATTTTGTTTAAGGAAAGCTATTGAAGTTTTTAAAAACTTAGTACCTGTTCGACTGTAGGAAGTAAGAATTTCGATGCATATGTACTCTGGCATCATGGAGGGGGGGGGGGGGGGTTGCAGACCTCACTGGGTGACCCCATAACGACTGTCTAAAATTTTTATGTAGTGTTTCAGGAGAAATTTATTAGTTTTTATAAAAAATATCCCTGTAGTTAGCTCTAACAACAAAAATCTTTTTTGTAAGCCCAGCTTACATGTATCAATACACCTACAAGGTTAAAACTCGAAGCTCATTTACTTTTTGAACCTTCTAATTCACTCCAGTCAGAGATTTCGTTATTACCCAATGACACTTCGAATCATGTGGCTTTGTCTGCAAGCGTCACAAGCACACGCTGTTGTTTTCGATGCTGCCGTGCGCATGATATTGTAATTTAAAAGTGTAATTTTAATTTTGCTGCTTGCTTATCTCACTACTGTTGGCATTACATTCAGTGATATAGAGGAATTGCAAGTAACATTAGTTCAAAAAACATTACTACGGATTCTGTATGGTCTGGTACGGGGTGAAATCTATGGGGCAGGAGGGGGAGATGACACCACGAGTTACTGCACTGGGTGAAACCACTGCATATGTACATTGTTCAATGTGTATGACCATAAACATTATAAGATTCAATATCAACAGCATGCAAGTCGGGATCGAACCTGGCTGCTCTGTTTGATCCTAGCTCAATATATGTTGCACCACTGTATTAGGATTGATTCTAAATCAAAGCCAATGGAAATGAATGGTCCTTGGATGAGTGAGGGCATTTACTTCCACAGTTTGGACCGAGCAGCTGGATCTTAAAGCAGTATCCCAGAATTAGAATCAAAATCAAAATTTACTGTCATAAACAGGTCACAAAATTTGTTGTTGTGCAGCAGCGTTCACTATGCACACGTTACAATAAATTACATTTCAAAAATCAAGAAACAAAGCAGAAAAATAAGAGAATGTGAGCTAGTGTCGGTGGTTCATTGTCTGTTCAGAAATCTGAAGCTACTTTTGTACCATTGGCCGCTCATCTTCAGACACCTGTACCTTTTCTCCAATGGCAGCAGAGTGAATAGGGTATGGCCTGGGTAGTGGGAATCCTTGAGGATGGAGGCTGCTTTCTTTAGATGCTGTGGAAATGTGAAAGTTTTGGAAACATTCTGGGGGGGTAGAGAGGGATCACAATTCAGGCTGATGATTTTGATCAGAGAAAAGCAGGAATGGCTGTGAGAAATAAAGGGGATTGTCCAGTCGTCAAGCGAGATGAAATGACAATACGAATGGTGGGATCACATGAAAGGATGGAAATGGGATTTAAACAGCAGGCGTAAAGACAGTGAAAATGGGAGCAACAGAAGGTTAACCAAGCAGCACATTCAGAAAAACAAGGTTCCACATGATGGTAGTAATTACCGCCAGCCAGAATCGAGGTAATTGGGTAATTTTCTTGACAATTAACACGGAGGACCAGATTGCTGGTAAGAAAGGTTCAGCCCCAAAGGTTGATCCATTCTTTACCTCTTATGGACATTGTGGAACGTGCTGAGTTCCTCCAGCATTTTTGCATTTTAACTACAATCGTAGCATCTCCAGATTTCAATGTCTTACTCCTTGTAACTCATGGAGATTGATTTAAAGCAGAGAATGCATTTGTGACTCACTGCACCCTGCTCTTATTCTGAATGTTTGTCAAATTTCTACCTCTCCGTGCTGAGAAATATTTCTCTACGATTTACTTGCTTTGCTGTCTAATAGACCAAGCCCTTTAACTTGACCCTACATTGAACTTATCAGTTGGCATTGCATTGGTCAGTAACGATTAGTTGAACAGCTGAAGTTCTTAGTAGTACCTACCAACCCCGCACTTTACTCCCTCTCTGAATACTCCCAATACATCAATAATCAAACATTGACTAGGACATTTATTTTGATCTTAAATTATATTTACAGCATGGTGGAAGCTAATTCTGGCAATTTAAGCCCATGCTACCCAATTACACCTACAACCCCATACCTTTTGGAGGGTGGGAGGAAACCCATGCTGACATGGGGAGGGTGTGCAAACTCCTTACAGACAGCGCTGGATTGGAACCAGGGTGCCCAAGGTTGAAACAGTTCATTGGGTTTTATGACCCATACTTAAAACAAGCTGTTCAGTCACTGAGAATGTTTTTTCTCTATTGTCCCCACTCAAAACCCAACTGATAATAAATAAATCACCTGTCTTATTTATTATTTGTTTTGGAGGTGAGATTTGCATTGGAATTGGAAAATTTGTTGCTTTGAAAACACTAATAGCAAGAATTTTGTAAGAGAAAACAGAATTTAAAAAAAAGCTCCAGACACTAGGAATATGAAATAGTAACAGAAATATTCAATTGGCCAGTGTTAGGTCTGCTTTGTTCATGAATGAGTGAGACAAACACCAGGCTGAGTCGAAATCAGGGTTCTTTGTTCTTTATTACCGGATTGTAACACTTGCGACTAACCATGTTAGTCGGAGAATGCATTCTGCCGTTATCAGCAAAATGGTGATTTTTTATACCCTTGGATATGTGCTTAGAACATCATCATATCATTACTTGTCCAATGACTAAAACTGTTGCTATCCTTTCCCTGCTAGCTTCCTGCCTCTCAATCCATCAATGTCTCTCTTATCTTGTAAGTACAAGGATGCATTCACATCTTGTTACAGCCCTGCACATTCCCATCTCATGATGTTTTACCTAACACCAGGCAGCATCTGTGAAGAGAAAACTGGGTAATGCTTTGAGTTCTAGTTGAGTCATTATGTTTCTTTATCTGTGCAATGTGTTATTCAGACATAGAAGCCCAATGGATGAGAATCAGAATCATGAACATGCCACAAAATTTGTTGTTTTGCGGCAACATCACGGCACAAATATTTATATAAACTACCTTACAGAATAAATCAAAACAATGCAAGATAAAGAAAAAGTCAATGTGAAGTCATGTCTGTGGTTCATTGTTCATTCACGAATCTGATGGCAGAGGGGAAGAAGCTGTCCTTGTGTCGCTGGGTGCTTGTCTTCAGGCTCCTGCACCCAATGGTATCAGTGTGAAGAGGGCGTGGCCTGGGCAGTGGGTTTCCTTGAGGGTAGAGGCTGCTTTCACAAGACACCACTTAAGAATGTCTCTGGCTCACCCTATCAAAGATAGGGTCCTTGTTCCAGAGACCCCCCCCACCTTATCTGATGCTGAAATCAACTTTTCAACACCCAACATATCAAAGGAACCATCCCACCCCAGACACACACTCTTCTCTTCCCTTCCTCCCCCCGCCCCCCCACATTGGGGAGAAATTGTGCACCAGTGACTTAAAGACCGTTTCTTCCCTGCAGCCATCAGTCTCCTGAATGAACCCCACAACAGAGTACGCATGGGGGCTCCTGTTATCCATGAAGTGATTTTTTTCATTGGAGCTCGATAATCTGCCATGCTGTTCTTGCTCTTCCACTTTGTATGACTGTATGCATGCTAGAGTTGACTTGCTAGACTGCTCATGGAAGACCCCTTCTCATTTTACCGGATACAATGTGGCAATGAACATTTCCCAGTTCTGATGCTTTTACCTCTGAGGTGAGGTGCAACAAGAACTAGAGGACAATGAGTTGAGTTGAATGGAGAAAAGTTTAGGGGTAAAAACACATCAAAATGCTGGAGGAACTCAGCCAGTCTTTTCAGTGTTCATAAAAAGCAAAGAAATATTATCAACTTTTCAGGCCTGAGCCCACCTTCAAGGAATAAGCAGAAATAATTCTGCTTATTCCTTGGAGAGATCAAATGGGTCAATCTCCTTTCTTCCCCTTCTGCCATCAGTTACAGGTGTTCAGTAAGGGTAAGGAGGAAAAAAAAGCAATTACCATCACTTTAGATTATTTTCAATGAAGCAGGCACACTAGAAAGTCCTTCTGGCTTATGAAACCCCTGCGGCCCAATTAACCTCTCAACCTTGGATGGTGCAAGGAAACTGGAGCATCCGGGGAAAATCCATGCAGGTCACTGGAAGAATGTACAAGCTCCTTACAGACAGTGGCAGATTTGAACCCTAATCTCACTGTACCGCTAATTTGTTGGCTGAGTAAATCCAATTAAGTTTTCTCTGCCATTACATAACCAACTAGTGGAGATCAAGGCACAGGATTCAGCTGATTAGACTTTGAAAATCACGGTGTTCACTGAACAAGACCCAGTACAGGGAGAACAGGGTGACGAGTGATAGGTGAGTGTCAGAAATGATTGGGTTGAATATTTCTACCTCTTCTGCAAAGTGGAGCCATAATACAGAGATCTTTTTTTTTTCCCTGAATGAGTGATTAATGAACGCGTGGACAGGCCTGACTTGCCTGCAGACTGTGTTAATTTGCTCGACTCTTTCATGGCCTTGAGCCAGAACCAAGCCTCATTAAAAGCTTTGCTCATTTGGATGAAAGCTTGCAGCTCTTCAGGAGAAACTTCTCTTCAAAGCCACACAAAATGAACTGGTCTGAATTGGCATAACTCCCAGCCTTCATTTGTGAGCGAGCAATTTCCCAGCCTCTGGACCCATCTCTGCCATTCCTTCGCCGGAGACAACAGCAGCTTCAACCTGGCCAATGATGCCAGAAAGGAGGAAGGAATATCCTCAGGATTTAATTTTTTTTTAATTTAAAAATTGAGGTTGTGGCACGGTTAGCGCAACACTGTTACAGCACCAATGACCCGGGTTTGAATCCAGCACTGTTTATATGGCCTGCGTGAGTTTGCTCCGGGTGCTCCAGTTTCCTCCCACCATTCAAAAAGGTACCAGAGGTTGTAGGTTAATTGGGTGTAGTTAGGCTGCACAGGCTCATGGGGCAGGAGGGCCTGTTACCAGGCTGTACGTCTAAATTAAAATTTAATTTTAAATCTAGACATACAGCACTGTTACAGACCCTTCCAGCTCACAAGACCTTGCTGCCCAATTAACCGACAACCCCATACATTTTGAAAGGTGGGAGGAAACCAGAACACCAGATTTGAACCCAATACACTAACCGTGCTGCCCCCTCAGTGACCTTGAATAATTCCTCTCCACAGCTGCTGCTTGACCTGTTGAGTATTTCTAGCACTTCCTGCTTTTATCCCAGTGAAAACAATGCAATGGAAGTCATTGTCAGGGTTTTATATATTTTTATGTAAGGCACAGAGCTGCACAGAATGAGGCCATTTGTCTATGTCATCTCTTCAACGAACAACATCTGGAGCTGCTATCTCGCACATTCCCCCAACCAGCGTTCAACTTTAAGCTGTGCGGAGTTTGCATGTTCGCCCTGGGACCACATTTGTTTTCTCTGGGTGCTCCAGTTTCATACGTGCGTGTACGCATGTGCAGAGTTGGGGGGGGGGGGGGAGGGTGAAAATACTTTAAATTGGTGTGGATGAATGCCAAGTGAAGGGAGAAAGGATTAGGGGAGAGATCAGAGGCAAGTTTTTTTTAAAATACAGAGTTGTGGGTGCCTGAAATGCATTGCCGGGGTGGTGGTGGAGGCTGAAACACTGGAGGCATTTAAGAGTCTCTGAGATCCCTGTAAATTTGCATGTCAACAACCTATGTTTAAAGCCAGGTTGGGTTGGATCAGAGCATTGACACTGAACCAAGAAAAGCTGGTTCAGTGTGACATTTACTCTGGAGCCAATGTGAAACACATCAGCTCTGATACTACCTACTTTGGGAGGTAAATAGCGGAATGAAAATGACCCTCGTATTGTGTTGGCCATGTTCACACAGGTAAGTGAAATGGTAAAAAGGTGATTAAATACCGGTTTTCAGAGACAATGTGAAAGGCTGGATAAAGAAGAGGGTTATGAGGTTGGAAGGGTTTTCTTTGTACATATAGGCCAGCACATTGTGAGCCAAAGGGCCTGCATTGTGTGGTAATGTTTATGGATGCTTGAGGGTCTGCACAGACTAAATGGGCTGGAGGGCCAATCTGACTGACTCATCTTTTCCAGTCCTCTTTCCTTTGCCCTTCCCATTAGTATTCACAAACTTTGATGCGCAATGAAAGTTTCGGCTTCCTGCTTCTGCTTCATTTGCCAGTCATTTCAAATTCCAAGTCCACTCAGACAATGGCAGAGGTCAGGATCGTACCAGGACTGCTGGCCCTGGCAGGCCACTGCTCTCATCATTGTGGCCATAAGTTTTAAAGGTGAATTTTAAAATAATGTTTCATATAATTTTCAAAAATGTAGTTGGATAAAGTCCTGGAGAGCTGGCAACACCCAAAGGTTGTATTGTATGTCTTTCTCTCATTAACCCCACTGATGCTGCTCAACCCACTGGCGTCTTCAAGCAACTTGTTTCTTTGCTCCAGATTACGGTGTCCACAGTCTCTTGTGTGTGTATCCAGGTGGCTTTGATGTTGGCCAGATGTTTCCAGCTTGTGTGCAGCGTACCTGCTGCTGTCAAGTACCTGACCCTCCAAGACTCCAAAACACACATAGAAATGCTGAAGGAACTCAACAGGACACGCAGCATCGCTAAGAGATAACGATAGATAAATGACATTTCGGTCTTGGGCCCTTTTCAAGGTTGAACACGACCCCACCTAAAGCATCAAGCCAGTATCTCAAGCACGAACTCTGACCTAAAACTTCTGGTCATCTCCCTTCCACACCCTCCTTCCTTATTGTTTGGCAGCCTTGAACTGCCAAGTTCCATCTCCCAATTAGATCCTCAATCTAGTTGTCCCAGTAGATCCATTGTTCCCACATGGTCCTGCCCCACCGAACTGGTATGCATTAATCTCAACTCTGTTTTGTCCCCTCCCCCCGCCCCGACCCTCCCCACCTATGTGCACAATACTTCACATGCCCTCCATTACTTCGACAACTTCCTACCTTGAAGAAGTCTTCTGGCCTGAAACATTGATTGTATATCTCTGCCTCCTATGGGCATTGAAAGTCTGACTGACCTCCAACACCTTTGAGATTTTAACTACAATCGCAGTGTCTGCAAACTTTTGTTTTTCACTTTGTAGATTCCAGGCCTGATCATTTCAGATGAGGTATTAACAGCAAGGACAACAAACAATGCCACTCAGGCCAATCTTGATCCCGTTAATTCATGACATCAGTTATGGGGAAGGTGCAGTTGTGGGAAAAAAAATGCTCATAATTACAAGCATCAAAATTCAACTGCCTTTTACTTTTATGGGTGTCGTGTGACCTGCTGAGTTTCTCCAGCAATTTTGTGCACCACACGGTATTAAAGTCAGGTCTAGAACTGGAGGAAACAGTGTTGGGGACATTATTTTGTGTTGAACCCTCACCAATTCTGCAGATACACTTCTGGTCACTATGTCCATGCCAACTAGCAAGTACCCATCTATCCCAAAGAACAGAACACTACAGCACAAAAACACACCCTTTGACCCTTCTTGCCTGTGCCTAGTCTCCCTGACTTGCACCCAGTCCATATCCCTTCATATCCCTCCCATCCATGGACCTGTCCAAATTTTTCTTAAATGTTAAAACTGAACCTGCATTCACCACTTCATCTGGCAACTCATTCCACATTCCCACTGCTCTCCAAGTTCCCCCAATATTCCTCTTAAACTTTTCCATTTCCAACCTTAACCAATGTCCACTGTCTTGCATCTCATTTGGAGTGAAACACAAAAGTCTGCAGATGCTGTAATTGTAGAAACAACACAGAAAAGCTGCATTTATACACTTTTTTTAAAAAACACAAGTGCCCTCCTTGGGACAGACACTTTTTTCCTTTATTCTCTCTCCCTCCTTATAGATACTGCTGAGTTCCTCCAGTATTTGTGTTTTTACTTGCATCTCACGCCACCTCAGAGGAAAAGCTTAGATGCATTTATTATATCTGTACCCCTCAATTTTATACTAATCTCATTTACTATCAGAGTCCTTGGCTTTAAATTAATGTTTTAAAATTTAGACATACAGCACAGTAACAGGCCATTTCGGCTCATGAGCCGGTGCTGTCCAATTTATACCCAGTTAACCGACTACCCCTGGTATGTTTTGAATGGTGGAAGGAAGCCAGAGCCCCCAGGGAAAACCCATGCAGACATGGGAAGAACGTATAAATTCTTTACAGACAGATCGAGATTTGAACCCTGGCCCCGATCACTGGCGTGGGCTAACTGCTATGCCAACTGTTCGGCCCTTTCTGTGCTTTGTGGTTTCATGTGATTTTCCTAAATGTTCTCCGACCACAGCGTATTGTTGCTTCCAAACATCCTCTTCCACTGTTCCAACCATGCAAAAAAACATTGTTTAATGTGATGGAACATTATCACCTGCTTCTCTGGAAACTACGGTGACAAGATAATTCTGCCTGGTTGCCTGAGAAACAAAACAATATCATGCATTTTAAACAGTGTTTGATGAAGACTTCCAACACAGAGAGCACAACGGGGTTTCTAATTAATGTACCCAAGTATCACTAAGGAGGCAGTTCCTTTCGAACAGGATCAGCAACAATAAACTGTTTTGAGTATCCACAGCATAAAACATTCTCTGTATGACTGACATGGTCAGCACAATGCTATTACAATCCTTGAAACCCAGGTTCGAATCAGCCACTGTCTGTAAGGAGTTTGTACGCTCTCCCAGTGACTGGCATGGGTTTCCCCCCCAGGGCTCCGGTGTCCTTCCACCCTTCAAAAATGTATGGGTTGTAGGTTAATTTGGTGGAACAGATCTCAGAATTGACTTCTACTTTGTCGTAAATAACATTGAGTCAAGTTCATTGCCATCTGATTGCACAAGTACAACCCGACGAAACAGCGTTCTGTGGTCCTTGGTGCAAAACATGCAGGCACACAACCAGACATAACACATATACAGACAAACAGTACACATGCAGGACACATACTCACCTACACAAATTAATAAATCAATCCCATTTCATGAAAAATGAGAATCTTGGATAGTTAGAGTGAGCAGTTCCTTTGCTCATTAGGTATGTGCCACTAGCCTTCCAGGTGTAAGGATTGTTTTCTTCCTTTCTGAGATGCAGATTCAGCAATACATGTCATTTGGTGGAATTCGGAGAAAGAAGACAAAGCAATGAATGAGCGGGGTCATCATCCAGCGACTCTTGTAAGCAAGTTGCTGAATGATTGATGCCTTGGCCAGTGGCATTGAAGCATTTAGAGTGAGGAAACTAGTGGCAATGGGGAAAGGGCAGGAAGTAAAGAAGAAAGTTTGGATCAAGCACCATTCAGGTGAAGGGCTGAATGGCTTACTTCTCCTCCCTATGATGTGGTCCTCGTGATAATCATGAAAGAGAGTGTGATGAGATGGTTGGGATGGGACAAGGGGGGAGCAGATGCAAAGCAGATAGAGCTGTTGCCTTGCTTGGGCAGCAGCTCAGATTCAATATTGGTTCTGATTGTGTGGATTTCCTCCAGGAGCTGCAATTTCCTCCCAAAGGCATCTTGGTTGGTGACTGTAAATTGCAGGCGAATGGCAGGAGAAGCAGGGGTGAGGGGGAAATAGGTCAAATGGAATTGATAGGATAGTTTTAATGGGCTGAAAAGCCTCCTTCTCTATCACAAAATAATGGGAGAAGAATGAACACACAAAAGTGATGGAAAAATTCAGCATTTCTTGATACCTTTGTCAAGGTATGCCTTAACAAAGGACTCAAGTCTGAAGCATTGGTTGATAAATCTTTGCCTCCTTGGGATGTGGCAGGCCTTGTGGACTTTCTCCAGCAGGTACAGTTTATTACAATCACAAATGCAAAACAGGCAAGATATCGTCTTACCCATCTCAGGAGAATGCTTATCAATCTCCTGAGGACTAGAGTTGGGAATGGGTGAAAAGTGCAAAGTAATGACTCACTTTTAACCAGATGGGTGAACTGCTCCATCAGGGAAAGGGTGAGAAGGCTCACAACCATCAAAAAGATTGAAGGTTGCAGGCAACACTGGAAACACTCAGTAGGCCAGGCAGCATCTGTGGAAAGAGAAACAGTTCATGTTTCAACAGAATTCCAACATACACCCTCCCATAGACACCCAAGCCCCCACTCCCTGACCACCTTGGCACCTTAGCTGACAGCATTTTCAGTATATTACCAATTGTACTGGCTACACCGCATCACAATTAATCTTTTACTCCATAAGTACTCGTAATTCTTCAAAATGAAATGTGCCATTTGGAAAAGCGCAATCTTTGTGTTGACATCTCCTGCGTGATTTATTGACGTATAATTAGCATAGGCCTTACTCAAGGCTTAAGTGGAGTGTTGAGACTTTCCCATTATTTAAATAAGACCCAACCTTGTACAGCTGTTAAGGAGTCCGAGCTCTTCCTTCTTTTACTAACAGCATGGTCGCAACTTTTCCTCAGCAACGATTCGTGTAACAGTTAACACGACACAATTACAGCACCACCAATCCAGGTTTGAATCCAGCGCTGTCTGTGATTATGTTCTCCCCATTTCTGTCTTGGTTGCTTCTGCATGATCCAGTTTCCTCCCACCCTTCAAAGAAACAAATGTACGGTGGGGAGGGCTGGGTGTATTTGGGCGGCACAGGCTCATGGGCCAGAAGGGCCCATTACCGTGCCGTACGTCTTTAAAACAAAACAGCAGGAAGATTCAAACATTTGTCAAAAGTTTCGATGGAACAGGCTTTATCTATGCAGGTGCCATGTTGGGACCAGTGTGTGGCTGAATAATTCTGTGGGGGTTGTCTTCCACAAACCAACATTGTAATCCAGTACCAAGCTTCTAGCGTGCTGTGCACTTTCTTCTCATGATGGGGCCACTGTTGCTTGTGGTAACTTGGTGTACCTAAATTAGCTGCTGCATTTCCGATAATACTACACATCAAATAAGAAGTTTATAACCTGCAGAATGCTCTAAAGCAGCAGGTGATGTTACAGGAACATTTTCCCCATTTGACCTTAAATTCAAAGCCTGTCAACTGCGCTTGTTACCATTTTCTCTTCCTTTGATGAACTTGATTTAGAATAAATCACCTCAGAACTGGGGATCACCTAATGGAATGCACATTGCTAATTAAAGGCAAGGTTTTTGCATGACATTAAGGCAGGTTAATCCAAGCAAGCTGTTCTGATCTACAGGGACCTCAAATGCAATTTCAAAGGGAATCGTCTCTTTGAAGGTGATTCCTCGGCCTCATACAACTGTCATTGTGCACAATAATGCAGCAAGTTAAAGAATCAGTAATGTTTGCAATATCTACTGGAGGAGATGAAGCAATGCGGACATTTCATAGGGACAGATCCTTCAGATTTTCATCTTCCTTCCATTGCTAGTGGTAGTTGTGCAATAACTTGTAGGTTTAAATCTAACCATCGGCCTCAAGCAAAGGGTCCTTCAAAATAACACTTGCTTTGATCAACGGATCACAAGGAGCAAAATGAAATTCCACTGTGCCACGTTAAAACCTGACAGATGCGCCTCGAAGCATTTGTAGCTGGCCTTGATGCACAATTTAAAAATCAAAGGAAATATTCCAGCAACATATTTCTTTCATTTCCATTCCAAGTCAAGATGCTTTCATGAATGTTGACTTCACTGTTTCTCAATAAACCATCTGGTGCTGCGCTGCCCCAACACTCCGGAGGAGCTTTGGCTTCAGTGCTCATCCCAGGTAGGGGAACAGAATGAGCGGCAAGATTCAGGCCGTTGACTTGAAGGGAAACATAAAGCATGAACGTTTGCAGGTGCTGTGATCCAATGCTGAAGAAACTCAGCAGATCAAACAGCATACTTTATGTAGCAAAGATACATAACCAACGTTTCAGGCTTGAACCCTTCAAGGTATGAGCAAGCTGTAGGCAGGCACCCAGCCAAAATGGTGGGGGGAGGCAGGGGGAGGAGCACAGGCCCACTAGCAGGAGGTAATAGGTGTAAAAGGGAGGAAAATAGTGCGAGGGGGATGGCTCTGTGAAAAGAGAGAGAGAGAGAGAGAGAGAGAGAGAGAGAGAGAGAGAGAGAGATGGGTGGACCAGGAGGAGAGGAATAGGGAAGAGATGGAGAATGGGCCATGATAGAGCAGAAGCCTCATGTGGTTGGAGAGGGCCCAGATGGAACATTGGATGTTGCTCCTCCAATTTACAACTGGCCTTGGTTTGACAGTGAATGAAATCATGGACAGGCAGGTCAGCAAGGGAGTGGGGTGGAGAATTGAAATAGCTGGCCACTGGGAGATCCCAGACATGATGTGGACAGAGCTGAGGTGGTCAGTGAAGCAATCTCCCAGTCTGGGCCCAGTCTTTCCGACGTAGAGAAGGCCATAAAGGGAGCACCCCCGAATGCAGTAGATGACTCCTGCAGATACACAAGTGAAGTGTTGCTTCACTTGGAAGGACTGTTTTGGTGAGGAAAGATGTGTGGATGCAAGCGTGGCACTTCCTGCAGCCACAGGGGATAGTGGCAGGGGTCGAATGGTGTGGAGGGACCGGTCCCTATGGAAGGCAGAGAAGAGAGGAGAATGGAACATGTGCCTTGTGGTGAGATCCTGTTGTAAGTGATGGAAATTCTGAAGGAGAGTATGTTGGATGCGAAGGCTAGTAGGGTGGTGGGTGAGGACAAGGGGAATACCGTTTTTCTTGCCTCAAGGGGCTGGAGGAGGTCAGGGCAGATGAGTGGGAAATGGAGGAGATGCAGGTAAGGGAAATGCTGATCCTCTTTTCTTTTATTTATTCACTGCAAGGATAAGGTTTATTGTTCATTGGATGTTGGGCCATTTTTGTGGGGGATTCAGTGGGCTATGCATTGGGTTTTTGTACTCCGAGATCAGCCAAGTCAACAATCGGAGGGCTCATGGTCACTATTAAGCAATGCAAGATCCAGATTAATTGATGCACTTGTACCTCCACAGTGAGGCAAATGGTACAATGACTGATTCCCAGTTCCAGTGACATGGGTTCAATCCCAGGCTCCCGTGTTATCAATATCCAGTTTATATACGACAGTGACAGTAAGTGATAATGAATGGTTGACATTCTGAGCTAAAACTCTTTACTGAGATGGGCATTGACCGTCATTTCTCGCCCACCAATGCTGCTCGACCTGCTAAGTTCCCCAAACAGAGTGTGTTTGGCTGGCACCTGCAGTCTACATGTTAAATGGACACTGATTCGTCAATGTGCAAGGGAGAGGTAGAACCTTGGGGGCAGTTGATGAGAATGAGGGGGCAAATAAAATGGGTTATTTGTTCATGGTTTATAATTCATTGTCACGTGTACTGGTGTACAGTGAAAAGAAAATCAGCTTGTACAGCAACAGTTAATCAGAAATGCAGGGTATTATGAAAGATCATAAGACATAGGAGCAGAAATAGACCATTCAGCCCATCAAATCTTCCCTGCCATTCAATCATGAGCAGAAGAACCATTGCCTGGCCTTCTCCTGCCTGGCTAATCAAGAATCTATCAATCTCTGCCTTAAATACACCCCAATGACCTGACCTCCACGACTGCCTGTGGCGACAAATTCCACAGATTCACCACCTTCTGGTTACAAAGGGTTAGATAGAAAATCAGAATTGAAACAAAGCAAGACTATCATTTTCTTTCCAGTGAGTGGTCCACTAAATAACAGCAGAAAATGTCCTTGAACCTGAAGATTTGTTTTTAAATTCATGTAGCTTCAGCCCATGGAATAAAGTGTGATGGGGGTGGGATAGCTCCCTTTAATACATTGATGGCTTTGCTGAGACAGGGAGAAGTATAGACAGAGTCAATGGAGAGGAGTAAAAGTTAAACTCCTCTACTTTATCTTTGCTATATAAAGGACACTGCTTGGCCTGCTGAGTTTCTCCAGCGTTGTGTTTTTATTTTTGTTTTATTTTGGGGGGTGGGGGAAGTTTGGTTAGGACAGGAGTCAGGGGTTAATAATTGGTGTAGACCTTGAGGGCTGTTTCAGTGCTGAATCCCTCTTTGGCATGGATTTGAATTATTGTCTTTGGATCACGAGTTCAGATCCATGATCTAATTGTGATGCCTTTGGGTGGCACAGTTACAGCGCCAGCGACCTGCTTTGAACCCAACGCTGCTTGCAAGGTGTTTGTATACTCTCCCAGTGTCTGCATGGGTTTTCTTTGGGGGCTCTGATTCCCCCCACCCTCCAAAACGCAAGAGGGTGGGGGGTGCTGCAGGTCAATTGGATGTAATTGGGTGGTACAGGCCTGTTATGAGCTGTATGTCTATGTTTAAATTTAAAATGTAAAATTGTTGACTGATTAACCTGCTCAATATTACTCACTTTTTTTTTTACCCCATTACATCTATTTAAAAATCCACAGGTTTTGTTTGGAAGTTATTCTCAATGTTCTAAGCTTGGCAAAACTGCAAATGGATACCCATTTGCAGCTTTCTCCTAATTGTTTTCAACTGAGTTCCATGGTGAAGGACACTCTGGAGAATCATATGTTTGAAATCTTGGGGTTTCCAGTGTTAATAATCAAATCTCTCCATAAGTTGGGATGACAAACCTTGCACTGTAAACAAGGTTTAAGATGCCAGCAGGGAAAAAAAAATCCCCAGGTTTTGATGTTTTGAGTGCCAGAAAAGCTGGTGCAAGGAAATGAGAGACTCTGAAGACGTCAAACATGAGTGATTATGCTGTGTCTTTAGTGCCTGGTGTAATAAACAGTGGCAGAGATTACCATTAACCATGTTATGACAGTTAATAAGATGGTTCCTTCGGGGATTCAAGAGCAAGTAAGCCAGTGAGAGCTGGTTTAGCAAAGAATCTTCGACATAAGCAAGTGTCGATGCAAGTAGATTGGGAGAGTAGAAATGTGCATCATCTACTGCCTGCAATAGACGTTTGATTTCAGAACACAAGTGGATTCAAAGGTCAATAACATTTCAGAAACAAAGTTCAACAAGGTATGCATTACTATTTCATGAGTTGAGCAGAGCAATAAAATGCAGGATTATCTGTAACATACATCAATAGAGGCAAACTATGGTGTATCACCAGACTCTTAGGATGGTGACAATGCAGAGTGAGGCCATTTTGCCCATCACATTCAACCTTGTCCTCCACTGGAGCGATTCACTATGTCCACCCTCCAGTCCTTTCACTTTGTAAATTGTTCTCCCTCCATTTACCTCTTCAAGGCCACAATAGAATTTGCCTCTACCACAGCTACAGCCAGTGAATACCAGACTCTAGCCACATGCTATGTAAAGAGTTTCCTCACCATGTCTCTCTTAATTCTCTTTCCTTTTATTTGTACCTCTATCACTTCATTCTTGACCCTTACAATGGCAATGAGAGAGAGAGAGAGAGAGAGAGAGAGAGTCTCCTACTCTAATGAAACACTTCATTAATTGTATTTTGATACCTAAAAGGAAACACAAGGTGTCACATCAAAAGTTATTGTGGAAAGTAAAATATCATGCTTTTTGAGGTCAGATATTTGTGTAGATATAGGAGTCTGGTTGACTAACAGGACACTAAGAATAAGCAAGTATCATTGAATGGTTTCTCATCAGGATCAGTCCTGATGTTCAATTTGTGAAAATGGTAGATGCACTGAAGGTTTGGTTGCTGAATTTGAAAAGATTCGTGGGAAGGTGCTGTGCACAGAGGAAACATGGCCTCCCTGCCTGTCTGAATGTGTGTATTACTGGTGGTCACATGTCCTCCGTCTGAAATTTATTCAGAAGTCACATCACCTGTCAATTACGGTTGGTCTCTGGCCACACATTAGTGCACACCTTGCCATTGGCTAATTCAAATCACCTAGGGTCATTATTATCTAGAAGCACAGATTAGCACTGTCTATAACTCCAACACACAGTACATTCTTTCTCTCTGCCTTATTGTCCAAGTCCCAGACATTGATCCATGCCAGGTCACTTCTATGGACATCACTGAAAATGTTGCGGGTAAAGTGTGCACTACACTAAAGCTGAGGTGCGATAGATCAATACTTGCAGGGAGCTGACCCCCATTGGAATAGGGAACTGTTTTATAAATAGTGTATACTCAAGTGCATGAGCGTATCGAGTATAGGTTCACTATTGTTGGGAGTCCAACCTAGGTCCGAGGTGAATCTCTTTATCATTGTTTAAGTGAAATAGTGATCAAGTACCATTTAACATTTTCCCATTTGTCTCCTGTCTGTTAATAAAAGTTGCATGTGATTGAAACACTTGCGTCCAGACTCGTCTCTCTGTGAACCCACCAAACCAGATAACTCTTCTAAACACTGACAGAAGGCAAGTTAAGAAAGACATCAACAGCAAGTTACACAAGAGGGCAGATCAGACAAATGGAGATTAATAGAGGAAATTGTGAAATTTATTCTGGTAGGAAACAATTTCTTAATGATAAGAGATTGTGGATCTCTCAGATGCAGAGGGATCCAGGAGTCCTGGTGAATGATTTAAATTTAAGTGTACAGCATGGTAACAGGCCCTTCCAGTCCATGAGTCCGTGCCACCCTATTACACCCAATTACCCTACAACCACTGTGTAGCGCGTTGAATGACTCAAAGACTTGTTGACTCCAACCAAGGCTTTTGTTAGCAAAAGACTGGAGCATATTACAGCACGGTCGACCAGTCCAGACTGACCTGGATCTGGTTAGGAGCAGCCCTTTATGACCTGCCAGTAGGCGTGGCTACGGCTCTCAGCCAATCACTATCACTATATGCAAATATATACAAATATATACATTGGCGATAGTATCCTGTACTATCGCACCCCATACGTTTTGAACAGTGTGAGGAAACTCACACAGATGTGGGAGAATGTACAAGCTCATTACAGACAGCATGGGATTCGAACCCAGGCTGCTGGCGGTGTAATGACTGCAAAAAGTTGGTATGTAGTAACAATCAGGAAAGTTAACAATGTTGACATCAAATTTTTCATCCATAATGTGAAAAACAACTTTGGTCTATTTATTTCAAGAAGAGTTTTAATGTGTACCGGAATATGTCACTGACTAGGAAATGGGATTCATCTGTAGTTCAGTTTGCTTCCAGATCCACCAATGTGGTTTATTTCCAATGGTCTCTTGAGTTGACAATCAGTATTTGCCAGTGACAAGTATAAGAAAACTTGATTGTAGAAACCAAACCATGATCCGAAACCCATTCTAGGCTTTAAGCACTTGATCCTGGGTTGACCTTCATCCAGTCATAGATTCAACAGCCATCCCTACTTTCTCTTCAAATTGAATAACATGCAGAAGCAAAAAGCAGTTCAAGGCCCACTACATAGGTGATTCTGGAGCCATTTACTGTACTTGCCAGTTTGGTTACTGATGGCCCGACTGAGGGAACACCCCAAAGCTGCAGATACCATCCATCTCACGTCACTTTCATCCAAAACCATGCCACATGGTACTGGGGATTGAGAAGATCCCTTGGCACCTGGCCAGCAAAGTACTCTGGAACTTCCACTCACATAGGTGGAGGGCACTTGCAACAGCTGTGCGTGTTTAGAAATGGGAGCACCCAGTATACACAGGAAGAATGTACAGCTCCACACCAAAGGGGATCCAAAGTCAAAGATCACACCTGGGTGACTGAAATGTTCGGGAAGCAGCACTAAATACTGCACCATACTGTTGAGAAAGCAGCTTATTCATCTCAAGTCAATGTGTTGGCACTGAAGAACTTTGGGAAACAACTGAAAACTAAATAATGAAAGAAAAACAAAAGTAATCCAACCTTGTATATGATGCTCCAGTGAAATGACAAAGAGAATGAAGACACCAGCCGTTGAAAGTTATCAGCGACAGTCCCTGACACCATTGTCTGCATTTGCTTTTGCATGAAGGCACCAGCCACTTTTGATTTACTTTTGATTCATAAATAGTACAAAGGTGACTATGAATAGTTTACCATCTTGAGTGAGTCCAATTCTTCTTGGATAGTAATATTGTAGGAGACAAGACAATTACAAAAAAATACTCTATTAAATACGAGTATTCTTCATAAATTATTTATCTCCAATGCAATTGGCATTGACCTATCTTGTCATATTAAATTTGCTTGCAATTTGTTCTGTCTCTTTCTCCGACAGACTTTGTGAATTATATTGACTATCATGTAAAGCTTTTAACCTACACACAGAGAAATGCTTTAAGAAGATGATCATAGCCAGAGTTAGCACGTACCTAAGCAAAGATCTGGACCCACTGCAATTCACCTATCATCATAATTGCGCCAGACCAAATTTTCCGATGACATCATGGTTGTTGGCAGAATCAGAAAGAACAATGATGAAGTGTACAGGGGGAGATAGATCAGCTCATTGAGTGCTGTCACATCAACAACCTTGCACTCATCATTAATAAATCCAAGGAGACAATTGTGGACTTCAGGAGGAAATCAGGAGAACACGAAACATTCTCGTTGAGGGTTCAGTAGTGGAGAGGATCATGGACTTCTGGGTGTCAACATCTCCGAGGATCTGTCCTGGAGCTTCTACATTGATGCAATCATGAAGAAGGCTCGCCAGTGGCTATACTTTGTGAGGAGTTTGAGAAGATTTGGTTTGTCACTGAAG
Source organism: Narcine bancroftii (assembly GCF_036971445.1). NCBI lineage: Eukaryota > Metazoa > Chordata > Chondrichthyes > Torpediniformes > Narcinidae > Narcine > Narcine bancroftii. The sequence continues at coordinate 112,273,064 of NC_091470.1, forward strand.
ACTCTTGAATTAAAAAAAAAACATGGAGAACGTTCTAGCTGTTGCAACACTTTCTGGTAGAAAGGAACCAACACCCAGGACAAGGAAAAAAATCTCTAGAGAGTTGTTAATTCGGCCTGCAACATCACAGGTACCAGTCTTCACTCCATCAAGGGCATCTACATGAGCTGGTGTCTTAAGAAAGCAACCTCTACCCTCAGACCCCTACCACCCAGGCCACACCATCTTCCCTCTACTACCATCAGGAGAAAGGTACAGGAGCCTGAAGACGAGCACTCAGCAGCACAAGGACAACTTCTTCCCCTCCGCCATCAGATTCCTGAATGACCAATGAACCAAAGATGCTCCTTACTTTGATTTTGTGCATTTTTTTAGTTATTTTGTAAGATGGTTTATATAAATGTTTGCTCTATGAAGCTGCTACGAAACAATGAATTAGGTGACTTGCTCATGACAATAAATTCTGATTCTAACATACATATAACACAATGGGAGAAATAGTCTCTTCCTGAGTCCATGTTTTCTGCTGACCCAGCCATCCAAACAGTTGAATTCTCTCTCACGTGTCCATTTTAAAAAAACTTTCTTTTTGTTGGTTATGTACACTCAGCAATTTGACCCCTGAATTAACTTAGCTGATGTGGGAGGAAACCAGAGCACCTGGAGGGGGAAACATGCAAACTCCACAGAGGCAACAGGCAAGGTTTGGATCAAACCCAGCTCCCTAAAGCCATCAGGTATGAGGCTTAATCATTGCCTCATCAGACCATCCATCACTCTCGAGAAAGGGCTTCAGCTCAAAGTATCAACTTTCTGCAACTGACCTGGAAAGACCACAGTCTGTCTGGGTCAATAGCAGAACATGGAGCATCCTAACACTGAGTCCAGGTGCACCATAGGTCTGTGTACTCACCTCAAGCTATTGGCCCACGGTTGCAATACCAGATCAAGCTCCAACAGTTATCAAGTTTGCAGAAAATACAGCAGTCATTATAACAATGAGTAGCACTACAGAGAAAAGGTAGAAAATCTTATGATACGGGTGACAGTAACAGCCTGAGGCTCATGTTAATAAATCAAAAGAGATGGTTGTGGACTTTAGGAGAACCAGGAACAAACATCCTCCACAAGACATCAAAAATAGAGAGAAGAGAGCACCAAGTTCCTTGGAGTCCACTTAACAAGTGACCTACAGTGGACGCACAACATCTCCCCACATCAGGAAGGCGCAACAGTGACCACATTTCTTGAGAAGGCTGAAACAGGCAAGGGCATCATCGTGACAAGCTTCTAAAGGTTCAACGACATGATCTATTGGGATCATTGTCTGAAGAGGCTGTGAAAAATCACTGAAGACCCCTTCCACTCAGCATCTTTCAGCTGCTCCCTTTGAGAAAGAGATTCCAGAGTATCAGAGCCAGCACCACCAGGCTGAGGATCAGCTTCTTCCCATGGGCAGTGAGGATGCTGAACGACCAAAGGAACTGCTCACACTGACCACCCGAGACTTTACTAAACAATATTTACTTATTTATCTTTATATATCCATATTTGTCCTACACATGTACTGATTGTCAGTATGTGTGTTATGTCCAGTTGCATATCTGCATGTTTTGCACCAAGAACCAGGGAACGCTGTTTCATCGGGTTGTACTGGTACAATCTGATGACAATAAGTGTAAACTTGATCTCTCCCACAGATGCTGCTTGACCCAGAGTTTCTCCAACAGATGGTTTTAAGCATCCACGACTCTCTCGCGAACTCTTTCCTTCAGTACTTCTGTTTACCTCGTCTTCCTGACTGTGCACAGCTGAGATCAATTCTATTTTCATCCAAACCCCCACAGATTTCCTTGCAACAAGGGTCAATAGACAGTAAATGGGGATAGAGATAGGCTTAACTAGTGTTTGGAATCAGTGTAATGGAATGAATTGAATTATTCAGAAGAGAGGAAAACTTGAAAACAAATCTCATCAGGTCAAAGACTGGTTCACGTCTATCATTAATTCCCACTGATGGATTTCTCAGTGGCTGTTTCAGAATGCGAAACCTTGTAGCATTTTGGAAAGATTGCATACCTTTGCATCTTAGTCAAAACTCCCCATTGCTTTATCCCATGTTGTTACAAAGAAAATTATTCTCTTTAGGACCTATGTGAAATTAATTCAGTTGTAATAACCTATTTCACAATGGGCAGTGGGCGACAACAAAACCCTGCTGGCTAATCCCAGCTCAGTAGTAAGGGCACAGGCGGTGGGAAATAGAGGACCGCAAGATGGATGCAGTACATGGAATTGAATTTCAGAGGCCGGGTACAACACATTGGTGCCATTTTATAGCATGTTTAGCACTATGCCTGGGGACTTTCAATGCAATATTTTCTGTGAAAAGAATTGTTCCTTTGGATAGTGAAACAAGTCGTACGTTTAAACCTCGACTTTATCTTCAAGTAGGGCGGCACTGTTAGCACGGCAGCAATTGGGACTGGGGTTCGAATTCGGCACTGTGCGATCTCCCAGTGTCTGTGTGGGTTTCCTTCAGGCGCTACAGGTTCCTCCCACCCTTCAAAAATGTACTGGGGGTTGTAGGTCAATTGGCAGGGTCGGAGACACAGCACTACCCCGCGGGGTCCAACCGCCCAGTCCAACAGCCTATGGTTCTATACTGGCTTTAAATGGCTTGTTAAAGGAACCGATGGTGGTTTATTTTTACATCTTGGCGACTGCCGAGTCTGGAACCAAGATAGCAGCGCCTATGATCAACAGCAGCCATGTGCACTCCAGGTGAGCAGAGGACTGGCACGAGAAAATGAGGAGACCAACCCCCATTTGGGATGGAGAAGCAGAGGAGGCAACCCACAGGAAGGTGACCATAGCAGTGGGCCAGTGAGGGTTCTGAGGCTGAAGACCACAGCAGACGAGCTGTGGGTAACCTGGGAGGAGGATGTGGTCAAGGGACACACACCAGACTGCAAACTGCTGGAGACAGGCTCAAGGGGTATTTTTGCTTTACGTGCACGGTTAACGTAATGGTGTTGCAGCGCCAGAAACCCTGGCTGTCTCTTAGGAGTTTGCAAGTTCTCCCCATGACTGTGTGGGTTTTCCCCCAGGTGCTCTGGTTTCCTCCTACCCTTCAAAGTGTACCAGGGGTGTGGGTCATTTGGGTGTAATTGGGAAGCATGGGCTCGTGAGCTGGAAGGATCTGTTACTGTGCTGTTTGTCTAATTTTAAAAAAATTATAAATTGTCCATGTCCAGCGTGCTCAAAATGTATTTTCTCGCATCTTTCAAGGCATTTTGGAGGCAATGTGGCGACAGAAGCAATAGACAATAGACAATAGGAGCTGGAGTAGGCCATTTGGCCCGTCGGGCCAGCACCGCCATTTTAGATCATGGCTGATCATTACCATCAGTACCCCTTTCCAGCCTTATCCCCATAACCCTTAACTCCGTTACCCACAAGAGTCTTATCTAACTCTCTTTTGAACATAGTCAGCGAATCCGCCTCTACCACCCTCTGTGGCAGAGCATTCCACAGATTCACACTTCTCTGGGTAAAAAAATGCTTTCTCATCTCCGTCCTAAAGGGCCTACCCTGTATTCTTAAACTATGCCCTCTAGTCCTCGTCTCCCCCATCATTGGGAACAAGTAATCAGACTTCACCTTGTCTATCCCCCTGATGTATACCTCAATCATGTCCCCCCTCATCCTTCTAAACTCCAATGGATACAAGTCCAGTTTTTCTAGCCTTGCTGCATATGACAACCCTGCCATCCCTGGAACTAACCTTGTAAATCTGCGCTGCACACCCTCTATAGCTAGTATGTCCTTCCTCAAGTTTGGAGACCAGAACTGGACGCAATACTCCAGGTGGGGTCTCACCAGGGCCCTGTATAACTGCAGAAGGGCGTCTCTGTTCCTATACTCCAATCCCCTCTTTATGAAAGCCAACATTCCATTTGCCTTCTTCACAGCTTTCTGAACCTGCATGCTAGCCTTCAGTGACCGGTGAGCAAGTACACCCAGATCCATTTGCACTTCCCCACTCCCTAGCTTGTCTCCATTTAAATAATACTCAGCTTTCCTATTACTTCCCCCAAAATGAATAACCTCACATTTGTTCACATTGAAATTCATCTTCCATTTAGCCGCCCACTCCTCCAGCCTGTCCAAGTCCCTCTGCATTTTCCTGACATCCTCCTCACACCCCACACCGCCACCCAGTTTAGTGTCATCTGCAAATTTGCTCATGTTATTTATAATCCCCTCATCCAAAGCAGGTGAGAGATGAGGAATCCTGCGGTGAGTAACTTATCTCTGGACTCCCCAAATCTGGGCCTGTTACCATGCTGTATGCCTAAATTAAAATTTAACTACTTTCGTGAGCAATATATTTGCAATGCATCTTTTCTTTTGGGAGCCACTAATATCTCAGATTGTGAGCACAAATCTAAAAGGTGCTGTACTGACTCAGTGTGGCGAATACCATAATTTAAGGCACTTTTCACAAGATCACAAGATAAAGGAACATTCGGTCCATTGAGTCTGCCCAGTCTAGTTTCAAGTTCTGGCCATTTCCCCATATCCCTTGATACCCTGACTAATTAGATACCCATCAATCTCCCTCTTAAACTCCCCCATGATCCAGCCTCCATAGCTGTATGTGGCAACAAATTCCACAAATCCACAACCCTCTGTCTCAAGAAATTTCTCCTCCTCACCTGTTTTAAATGGGAACCTTCTAATTCTAAGACTATGCCCGCTTGTCCTGGATTCACCCACCAAGGATCCTCCTGTTTCCTGCCACCCTTCAAAACAGAGGTCAAAGGCTAATTGGCTGGGCAGGGCCTTGTGGGGTGGAAGGACCTGTTACCCATGCTGCAAGTCTAAATTAAAAGATTCTTCTCTGCTGCCATCAGACTATTGAAACCCTTATACTATTTTAACTAAACTTTATCATGGCCACACCATACTCTGGACTTTCATTTTATTTTGATTGAATTAAGGTGCCTGGATTGCACATAGAACATTTGTTTAAATTTACCTTGGTACACAAAAATTCAATTCAATTTGGAGTGAAATGGTCTTTTATCGATGTCATTCTCCATGGCCTCCTGATTAAATGAAAATCAGAGTAAAACATGAAAGTCTGCAGATGATGTGATTGTTAAAAACACAGAAATGCTGGAGGAACTCAGCTGGTCTTTTAGCATCCATATTACCAACATAAAGATCTGTCCATTGTTTTATGTACTATCCTACCAAGACAAGTGTAAATTGGTGAAATAACACCTAATTTCCTGACTGGGCACTCCCAGCCAGATGGCATTAATATTGACTTTCCTAGTTTCTGCTAACCTGTTCTCCTTTCTCCCTCCTCCTGTCAGCTCTCCATCTCCTTCCCCCTCTATTCACCTAGCCATCTCTGCTCCCCTTGCTCACTGCTGTCCCCTCCCTCTCTTCTCCACCTTTTACCTCCTGCCTTTGCCACCACACCTCCTCCCTTCTCTTTTATTAGGTCACCTGCCAACATTTTGTTCATACCTTGATGAAGGGCTGAAGCCCAAAACACAAGTTATGTATTTTAACCTTTTCTATATGGTTAATATATGGCGAGCTCTCCACTGGCCACCGTGACAGAGGTGCACCAAAGAAAAGGTACAAGGACTGCCTAAAGAAATCTCTTGGTGCCTGCCACATTGACCACCGCCAGTGGGCTGATAACGCCTCAAACCGTGCATCTTGGCGCCTCACAGTTTGGCGGGCAGCAACCTCCTTTGAAGAAGACCGCAGAGCCCACCTCACTGACAAAAGGCAAAGGAGGAAAAACCCAACACCCAACCCCAACCAACCAATTTTCCCTTGCAACCGCTGCAATCGTGTCTGCCTGTCCCGCATCGGACTTGTCAGCCACAAACGAGCCTGCAGCTGACGTTGACTTTTTACCCCCTCCATAAATCTTCGTCCGCGAAGCCAAGCCAAAGATATAAAGGACACTGTTTGACCTGCTGAGTTTCTCCAGTACTATGTATTTTACTTCAACCACGGTGTCTGCAGATTTGCACATTTTACTTCTACATATTATCAATATTTCAGGCCTGAGCCCTTACCCAGGGTAGAGGGTGTCGAAAGAACATCTTGTTGATCCAAACCAAGGCTGTTATTAACTAAAAGACTGGAGCATATCACAAGTAGGTTGACCAGTCCAGAATGACCTGGTCTGGCTAGGAGCAATCCTTTAAGACCTGCCAGTAGGTGTGGCTACACTCTCAGCCAATCAAAGTCATCCTACACTACCATCTGTACATATGTACATGTACACATTGGTGATAGAATCTGTACTATCACAGGGGGTGAGTGAAAAGAAGCATCTGAATTAAAGACTAGGGAGAGAAAGGGGAGGAGTCCAGTCCAACTGGCAAATGATGTCAATTTGATATTGCAAAGTGAAAGGTAGGAATTGATTTTGGCTCTGGGAAAGGAGACAGAAAATAGGGAAGGGGGAAGGAAACAGGGGAAGATGGGAGGGGGTGTTTCTAACAGAAACCTGAGAAGTCTATGTTAATACCATCTGATTGGAGGGTGCCCAGATGGAAAATTAGATGTTGTTCCTCCCATTTCCAGGTGCCTCAGTCTGACAGTGCATGAGCCATGGACAGCATTGGAATGGGGAGGGGATTTGAGATGGGTGGCCACTGGGATATCCACACTATTGTGGGGGGCAGAGCCAGGGTGTTCAACAAAGCAATCTCAAGAACTGAGAGGAGGTCTCATTGCAAAAGCGAAATCACAGCTCCAAACAGTCAACTATTGGCTCCCGAGTTGAAATCTTAATATTTCATGCCATTTATGAGCTTATTAAATGCTATGCTTAATTTCTGGACTTCTTGTAAAGAAAAGCAATCAGTCTGATGCTTTACAAGTCCAAGAATAATAATAAAAAAAGATTTTCCATGTGCATGTTCAAAAATAGCTCTCTATGAAAGGTATAATTAAATCAGGAGACCTTTATAATGGTGAGTTTAAAATATTTTAATGAACTAATCCAACAGAATGATATCTCTAGTTCACAATTTTGGAGAGATATTCAACTGCGTCATATGCTGCACACAACTTTTGGTTCTACACAGCAACCCCTACAAGTTTCTTCGATACTGTCTACTGTACTGGCTGAATATGGCAGAGGTCACAAAGCCTCATTTTATTATTCAGCCTCAACACGAAATCACAGGGGATAAACTTCTGCTGGGCCTTAAATGAGCTGAGGAAGTAGACCAGAGTGTTGTTTTTGAGATGGAAGAATGGGACAACATTTGTAAAAATATCAAAATAATTTCGACCATTATCTTTCTATTTCTCCACCCCCAGAGATCTGATAAGGCAAATAGAACAACTCATATCCATGTCAGACAGTAACCATAGTACACCATGGAAATAGGAAATTCAGCTTACCAAGTCCAGACTGCTCTCCTCATCTCATTTATACAAATCCAAATTTATCTGAACCATGTTAACGAAAACAGCCCACCCTCCCCCCCCCCCCATTCTTCCACACACAGGGTTAATTTAATTGCCAATCAATCTACCCATCAACACATCTTTGGATCTGGAGAGAAAGTTGGAGCACCCTGGGGAATCCAAAGCTGCCACCGGGTCAATATTTAAATTCCACACTGACGGCACCCCGAGACAGGATTGAACCAGTATTTCCCGTGGCGCTGCTGTGCTGGCCTCATTCAAACCATGGGGCGAAGTGCACTTCGTTCTGTTGACAATTTTTTTAAAATAACTATTTAAAAGATTTTTAAACAACTTACATTCAAACAACAGAAAAAAAAACCCTGCCCATCCTTTCAGCCAGCCCCCTTAAGTATTTGTAAATTCATATACTCCAAATAGGGAGACCACATTTTAACAAAAATTATTATGCAAGTAACATGTAATTTTTTCCAATGGAATACAAGCTCTCAATTCATTATGCCAGCATGCCTTATTAATCTCTACATTATCTTTCCAAGTACTAGCTACACATTTTCATGCTACAGACTGCACTAAGCGTACAAATGGAATTTGAAATTTATCCAACCCCCAATCTCTTCAAGGAGACCATATAACCCAAAAAAAATCAATGGGTCTAATGGTAATTTAATTTTAAATAATTTTTCCAAGACCAACTTAATTCCTTCCCAAAATGGTTGTACTTTAACACAAGACCAAACAGCATGTAAAAAAAAAGTTCCAGTACATAATCCACATCTAAAACAAGAGTCCAAATTACTAAACTCATATTTTTTCATTTTCTCTGGAGTCAAATATAACTGATGTAAAAAATTATAATTAACCATTCCATATCTTACATTTGTCAATTTAGTTACACTGTCGTGACACATAACCTCCCAATTGTCTTCAGTTAAAATACAAGTTAAATCACTTAGTTAAATAATTTAGTCCTAGATTTCTCCCATTCCGGTTTATCCATACCTTCTTGTAACAATTGATACATATCCAAAATATAACCTTTCTTTGGTATAGAGGTAATCAAAGATTCAAATTTTGTCAACATATGGTAAAGAACAGAATTTACCTAATTATCTTTTATCGAAGCTCTGAGTTGATAATACACAAATAAAGAATTTACAGATATATCAAATTTCTCCCTCAATTGGTTAAAAGAAACTGCCCTTCTTCAAAACAGTCCTGAACTATCGTTATACCCTTAAAAATCCATTTTTTAAAATAATTATTGAACATTGAAAAAGGAATAAGCTGATTATAATTCAACGGGGTTTGAATTGATAGTTTACCCTTTGATCCTAAAACCATATTTCTTTTAACCTATATCCTTAACAAATGTTTTAATACCGACATATTACATTCCCATAATACGTTCATATTTCACTTAAATATAAACTGATGTACCTCAACTTCAGAAATACAAGCCATTTCCACCTTTGCCCAACTCAGAGGTTGGTCCACATCCATCAATCTAACAAATTTCAACTGAGCTGCTTCATAATAATTTTGAAAATGAGGTAACTGCAATCCACCTAATGCGTATTTCAATGCAAGTTTAAGCAGAGTTACTCGTGCTAATTTTCCCTTCCATAAAAACTCCTGCACCACCTGTCACATTTGTGGCCCGAAATGTGAAGTTAAGGAAACATTAAACACAAGTTTATCAGGTAAACTTCTTAGTGTCTTTTTATTCTCCGGTTTCCTTTGTTCTCCTGCTTGTGTTCTTATCTCTCTCTCATACCACGTGACTTCCGGTACATCTCATACATATTCATTATCATGACATCCCTCCTTTAATCAGAAATAAACTTTACCTTTACTTACCAATATCCCTCGGAAACATACAAACATCGTAACTAATGGTAATACTATAACTCAACGACATAAAGTTTACTTCCTACAGCACTCATACATGCACTTTATGATATAAGATTAAAATACCGTCCCAAAGTTCTTATTAAAACTATGGCACAAAGTCTTCGTATCGTTTGGGCACTTTCCGGCTTCGTTTCGGCCTGCCTGCGATATTGTCGTCGCTTCTCGGTTGTTCACTCTCAGCGTCGGAAATACTGCTCGCCACGGCTTCGGGTGTTTCTGGCGCTCTAGTCACTTCATCAGGAGTGCTGGTAACTGCCTCTGGAACATCATCAGGTCTCTCAGTTTCAGCATCTCGTATTGGCCTTTCAACCTCTTCACTCGATGTATCTCTGGACTGGTACCTTTTTACACTTGATACATTTCTCTTATACAGTACTCCAGTCGGAGACTTGACTGTCACCATACTGTCACTTCTGGATACGACAGTATAGGGTTGATGGTAATAAAGTGTGTCTAGCTTACCACCAGTTTCATGCCTCACTAGAACATTATCTCCTGTCATGATGTCTGAGTACTTGGCTCCACGTTTCGAATCTGTGTACAGCTTTGCTGCACCTTTCTTTTCAGCATCGTGGTCCCTCATCTCCTGGTCGTCTCAGATTTCCTTTATTTCTGGCATTTTGTACGGATTTTTCTCCCAAAAAATGCTTCTGCAGGACTTTTTCCAGTGGTTGCATGAGGCGTTGCTCGATAGACAGCCACATAAGATAGCAATGCTTCCCGCCATTTTTGTCCTTCTGCGTGTGCAATCCTCAATTGTTTTTCAATGGACTGATTTTGTCTCTCTACTTCTCCATTGGCTTGCGGCCATTTCGGAGTTACTTTATGATGGTGGATACCTGTGGTCCTCATGTATTCCGCAAATGTCTCTGAAATGAATTGTGGACCATTGTCAGAGTATAATGTAACAGGTAATCCATATCTTGCGAATATCTCTGCTAACGCTTGTATTGTTTTTTCAGTGGTCGTGGACTTCAACACCACGTACTCATAGTATCTGCTGTAGTAATCTATCACTACCATAATTGATTCACCCGTCGGTAAAGGTCCAAGAAAATCAACAGCCACGTCGATCCATGGTCCTGTCGGAAGTTGCGTACTCCGGATCAGTTCTGGCGGATTACTCCTACTTGTGATTTGACATCCGTGACAAGTTTTAACAAATTTCTCGGCGTCTTTATCACAACTTGGCCACCATACCTTGGTCCTGAAGTTTTGCTTGGTACCAACAATGCCTAGGTGTCCTTCATGCGCTAAGGATACGATCTTCGGTCTCAATCTTTGCGGAATCACCAATCTGCAACCTCTCAATATACACTGTCCGATGCAACAAAGTTCGTCTCTAATGGGAATGTAAGCCTTGTGAGTACACTTGTCCCATTGTCCACTCTGTATGCATTCTCTTACTTCCATGAGTTCTGGATCACATTCGGATTCTCTCTCGACTTCCTTCGTAGTTACAGCTTTCGGTGTCGCCTGAATAGCTACGAAGCGTACAAAGCTCTCTGTTTCTCTTCCCAATTCTGACTTGGATTGTGGACCTCCATCCTTCACCAATCTGGACAGCGGATCTGCAATGTTTGCTTTCCCTGCAATGTAGATTACTTTATATTTGTAGGGTTGTAGTCTGAGTACCCATCTCTCTATTCTGGCACATGGTTTGGATCTAGGTGCATAGATCGCCTCTAATGGCTTATGATCTGTGATGAGTTCAAATTCAATGCCGTATAAATATGCATGGAACCTCTCACAGGCCCATACAAGTCCGAATGCTTCTTTCTCTGTCTGAGAGTATCTTCTTTCCACATCTGATAACGATCTGCTGGCATAGGCAATGATTCTTGGTCCTCCATCATGCATCTGGACCAACACTGCTCCTAAACCAACTGGGCTGGCATCCGCTATGACTTTGGTTGATGCCGTCGGATCGTAATATCCAAGAGTTTTTGCATCTGTCAGGCTTTGCTTCAGCGCTGTGAACGCTTTCTTCTGCTCAGATCCAAAATGAAATGGTACACCTTTCCTGGTTAGTTTCCTTAGTGGTTCTGCCACTGTAGCGAAATTAGGAATGAACTTTGCACAAAAATTGACCAATCCCAGGAAACTCCTCACCTCTGTTGCGATCTGAGGTGCACGTGCCTCTGCAATAGCTTTCACCTTGGCCTCTGCAGGGTTTAGTCCTTTCCATGTAAGTCTGTGTCCCATGAAGTCCATTTCTGACACACCGAACTGGCACTTGTTTCCATTCACGGTAAGGCCTGCCTCCTGTAGTCTAGATAGTACACGCCTCAACCGTTTGTCATGCTCTTCCTTTGTTGGTGCATGGACTATGATGTCATCAGAAATGTTGGCAACTCCAGGAATGCCTTGAATCACTCGATGGATTTCATACTGGTAGATCTCCGAAGCTGCATTAATTCCAAATGATAGTCTCTTGTAACGATACAATCCACAGTGAGTCACAAATGTTGTCACATCTCGGGAACCTGGATCCAGCTCTAATTGATGATAGCCCCATTTCAGATCAATTTTTGAGAATATCTTACTGGTAGTTAGTTCTTGAAGTATTTCCTCCACTCTTGGTATAGGATGTCGTTCTCTAATTATAGCTTCATTGGCCATTCTCATGTCAACACATAGTCTTATGTCACCCTTTGGTTTGGGCACAATCACTACGGGACTGACCCATTGTGTCGAATGTTCCACCGGTTCAATAATGTCTTGTTCGATCAATTCTTTAATTTTGGCTTCGACTTTCCCACGAAGTTCAAACGGAGTTCGGCGCATTGGTTGTGCTTTGGGTTTGACTGTTTCATCTACCGCTAGCTTCAATTGTCGACCTTTCAGCTTTCCTACTCCTTGGAAGACTGCGGGGAATTCTTGCTTCATATCCTCGTATGACTGAATTGAATTGACACAAGCTCCAATATGAAGTATTGCCAGGTCTTGCGCTGTGCTTCTACTCAGCAATGGTTCTCCCCTCTCTTCTATGACCATAAACTCTGCTTCGGTGTACTTATCTCCAGCTTCAACATTTGCAGTAAAACATCCAATGGTCTGCAATGGCTTGGTTGCTGTGTATGGATACAGTTTCTTGGAACACTTCTTTGAGGTACAGATGATCTTTTTCCTTTTCAACTTCTCCCATAAATGTCGATCAATCACATTACTGTCACTGCCTGAGTCTACAATGACCTGCACTGTCACCCCACCAATGATCACTGGGACCTTCTCATGATGTCCTTCATTCACCGTAAATTGGTAACAACTCTGTTCCTCCTGGGTATCATCATTGTCACCGTCTATCTGGCGAATGGTATCTTTCTTTCCAGGATACTTTCCTTTCCCCCAGGCTTTGCCTTTGCCTCTTCCTCTTCTGGTCTGCATTGGACTTGCTTTTACACTTCTTTGCAAAGTGGTCCTTACCTCCACACTTTCTGCAAACTTTGCCTTTGGCCGGGCAATATGGGTCTTTTCCAAAGTGACCTCGGTTTCCACATCGATAACACTCCACGTCCTGTGTCAACGTATATCTTGGCTGATTATGGCGATGTGAGAGCCTCTTAATTTGCTGGCTTGAGTTGTCTTTCAGGGTCATGGTATGAAATTGCTCTTCAACAGCCTCTAATGCAGCAGCAATGGTTAAAGCATCGGTGAGTTCCAACTCACTCCCTCTTTCCAGTAGACGTCTTCTGAGTTTATCTGATCTGCAGTGCTGTACGACTTGATCCAATAATTGGTTGTCCAAATCAGCTGGCATGTAATTGCATCCAACAGCTAGCTGGCGTAGTCTCGTCACGTACTGAGCAATTGTCTGGCCATCTTCGTCTCGTTCTCCGAAACAAATGGCGTTGAAATGTAGCATTCGGTGTCACTACATAGTGTGCATTTAATGCATCTACCGCTTTCCAGTACTCATCCTTTCTTCCAGTATTCAAAAGTGTCTTAAATATTTCCCGAACTGAGGGTCCTGCAGTGAAAAGAAGTAACGCCCTTCTCTGCGCTTTTTGTTCAACCACACCGGTATCTAGAAATAGGCCACGACTGTCGGCGTAGGATTCAAATTCTTCCAGCCATGCCTTCCACTTCACACTTACAGTGCTTGCATCACCCGTTGGGTCAAAATGAGCAATTCCACTATGTGTTAGAAAGTCACAGTTTGCACCAGCCATGAGGAAATATTTCAGCCCCAAAAGTACTGAGACAAAGAGAAAATTCTTATCACCTTGAAGTTGTCTGTAATCCTCTGTAATCTTGTTTAGTCTTTAATTTTCTTCAAGCTTCTTTCATCCTCGTCGCCAATGTCACATCTGTGGCCCGAAATGTGAAGTTAAGGAAACATTAAACACAAACATAACATAACATAACAATTACAGCACGGAAACAGGCCATTAGGCCCTTCTAGTCCGCACCGAACCAAACACCTCCTTCTGATCCCACCTCCCCGCACAATGCCCATAACCCTCCATCCTCTTCTCATCCATATACCTGTCCAACCTTTTCTTAAATAATACAATTGACTCCGCCACCACTATTTCTCCCGGAAGATCATTCCACACAGCTACCACTCTCTGAGTAAAGAAGTTCCCCCTCATGTTACCTCTAAACCTCTGCCCCTTAATTCTTAACTCATGTCCTCTTGTTTTAAACTTTCCTCCTCTTAACGGAAATAGTCTATCCACATCCATTCTGTCTATCCCTTTCATAATCTTAAATACTTCTATCAAATCCCCTCTCAACCTTCTACGCTCCAAAGAATAAAGACCCAATCTGTCCAATCTCTCCCCATACTCCAGATGCTTAAACCCAGGCAACATTCTGGTAAACCTTCTCTGCACTCTCTCCACTCTGTTTATATCCTTCCTATAATTAGGCGACCAGAACTGCACACAGAACTCCAAATTAGGCTGCACCAACGTCTTATACAATCTCAACATCACCTCCCAACTCCTATATTCCATGCAATGATTGATAAAGGCCAGCATACTAAAAGCCTTCTTCACCACCCTATTCACGTGAGTTTCTACCTTCAGGGAACGATGTACCGTTACTCCTAAATCTTTCTGCTCTTCTGTATTCCTCAATGCTCTCCCATTTACCACATATGTCCTATTCTGATTCTTCTTACCAAAATGAAGCACCTCACACTTATCAGCATTAAATTCCATCTGCCATTTTTCAGCCCACTTTTCTAAGCAGCCCAAATCCCTCTGCAATCCTTGAAAACCTTCTTCATTATTCACTATTCCACCTATCTTAGTATCGTCTGCATATTTACTAATCCAATTCACCACCCCATCATCTAGATCATTAATGTATATAACGAACAACAATGGGCCCAATACAGATCCTTGAGGCACACCACTGGTCACCGGCCTCCAACCTGACAGACAATTATCCACTACCACTCTCTGGCCTCTCCCTTTCAGCCAATGTTCAATCCATTTGACTATCTCAAAATTTATACCTAAAGACTGCACCTTCCTAACTAACCTTCCATGTGGTACCTTATCGAAGGCCTTACTGAAGTCCATATATACAACATCCACTGCGCTACCCTCATCCACATTCCTAGTCACCTCTTCAAAAAATTCAATCAGATTGGTCAAACATGACCTTCCTCCCACAAATCCATGTTGAGTGCTCCTGATCAGACCCTGTCTATCCAGATGTTTATAAGTACTAAGAATTTTCTCCATTAATTTACCTACCACAGACGTCAAACTTACAGGCCGATAGTTGCCAGGCTTCCTCCTTGAACCCTTTTTAAATAACGGAACCACATGCGCAATGCGCCAATCCTCCGGCACTATCCCCATATCTAATGACATTTGAAATATTACCGCCAGAGCCTCTGCTATTTCCTCCTTCACTTCTCTCAATGTCCTGGGGAAGATCCCATCTGGTCCCGGAGACTTATCCACCTTTATATTCTTCAAAAGCCTTAAAACTACACCTTTTGTAATCTCTATATTCCCCATATTTACCCAATTTGCTTTTTTTATCCCACATCTCCCAATATCCTTCTCCTTAGTGAATACCGAAGAAAAGAAACTGTTCAATATCTCCCCCATTTCTCTAGGTTCCACACACAGTTTTCCACTCTGATTTTCTAAGTGACCAATTTTGTCTCTAGCTTTCCTCTTACCATTAACATATTTGTAGAACTCTTTTGGATTAGTTTTCACCCTGCTTGCCATAGTTTTCTCGTACCTTCTTTTAGCTTTCCTAATTCCTCTCTTAAGATTCCTCTTACATTCAATGTATCTTTCAAACATCTCCTTAACTCCATGCTTCTTATATCTAATGTACGCCTCCCTTTTTCTTCGAACCAAGTTTCCAATATTCCTTGAAAACCACGGCTCTCTCAAACCTTTTGCCCCTCCTTTTAACCTAACAGGAACATAAAGCTTTTGCACTCTCAAAATCTGATCTTTAAAAGACTTCCATCTCTCTACTACATCCTGCCCATAAAACAAATTGTCCCAATGCACACCCTGCAAGTCCTTTCGCATCTCCTCAAATCTAGCTTTTCCCCAATCAAAAAGTTTAACTTCTTAGTGTCTTTTTATTCTCCGGTTTCCTTTGTTCTCCTGCTTGTGTTCTTATCTCTCTCTCATACCACGTGACTTCCGGTACATCTCATACATATTCATTATCATGACACCACCCTATTCAGATCCTGAAAAAAACCCTTTGGAAGTAAACATGGTATCAACTGAAACAAATATTGGATTTGAGGAAAAATGTTCATTTTAATGCAATTTACTCGACCAATTAATGTTAACGGCAGATCTTTCCATTTAATCAAATTCATTTTAATCCTTTTTAATAAAAGAACATAATTTAATTGATATAAAGATTGATAATCTGCATTTACTATTACTCCAAGATATTTAATTCTACCTGACCATTTTAATTTTATAATATTTTTATATTCTGAATAATCTCCTTCCCCAAATAGCAATATTTCACTCTTATCCCAATTTTCTTTATATCCAAATAGCTCTCCAAATTTCAACAAACAATCTTGTAAATATTTCAAAGATTGCTCTGGTTCTGTCAAATACAGCAACACATCGTCTGCAAATAAATTAATCTTATATTCCTCATCCGTAATTCTCATCCCTTTAATCTTATCATTCTGTCATATTGTCTGAGCTAATGGTTTGATAGCCAATGCAAACAAGGCTGGTGATAATGGACAACCTTGCCGGGTCAATTGCATCAATTTAAATGGTAAAGAAATTTGACCATTTGTCACCACCCTAGCAATTGGATTTGTATATAGAGCATTAACCCAACCAATAAAGGGCCAAAGTTAAACTTCTCTAACACCTTAAATAAAAAATTCCACTCAACCCTATCAAATGCTTTTTTCAACATCCAGTGGTTAGGTTGCTGTCTAAATGCATTGACCAATCAATCTAAGGATGTTATCAGACGCATTTCTATTTTTGCTATAATTTTATAATGTACATTTAATAGAGAAATAGGCCTATACAAAAGATACTTTCAGCGGATCCCCATCTTTCTTTGGAATCACAGTAATTATAGCACTCAAACAAGATTCCGGTAACAACTGATCCTCAGTTATTTGCTGCAGTACCTCTCCAAATACAGAGGATAATCTTCATAAAAAAACGTTATAGAATTCAGCTGAAAATCCGTCATCCCCTGACGACTTCCCATTCGGCATCTCCTTTAATCTCAAAATCTGTAAATGGAGCTTTCAATTCCTTAAACATCTCCTCCCCTAAAACAGGTAATTTCAATTTAGATAAATAAGATTCAATAGAACCAATGTCCTGTTTTCCCTCAGAAGTATATAATTTTTGATAAAATGAATAAAACTGATCATTAATTTTCTAAAGTTAATAGGTAAATATTGAATTCTTTTTAACAGCATTAATAATTCACGATGTCTGTTCAGTTTTTAATTGCCATGCTAATACCTTGTGAGCTCTCTCACCCAATTCACAACATCGTTGCTTAGATTGGTAAATTAAATGCTCATACTGATAAGTTTGTAATTTATAATAACGTAATTTCAACTTTGTTAAAGCAGCTTTTGTATCTTCTGTAATATCTTTCTGAAATTCATTTTCCAACTCAGTAATTTGTTTCTCCAATGTTGGACTTTCCACCACATATTGTTTTTTGACTTTTGTAGTGTAACGAATAATTTTTCCCTCGCAAATATGCTTTCAAAGCATCCCATAGTACAAAATTACTACATATCGAATTAACATTCTCAGCCAAAAACAAAGTAACCTTCTCCTTAACAAAAGTAATAAATTCTGGTTTCCTCAGTAACATTGTGTTAAATCTCCATCTACAAGACTATTGTACCACTTCTGGACTTGCACAGGAGAAAAACAATATAGAATGATCCGATATAACCCAACTTTTATATTCAGCCTGTAGTACTCTACCTTGCAAGTGTGCCAATACCAAAAAAAAAATCTATTCTAGAAAATGAATCATGTCTAGATGAATGAAAAATGTCCTTCTCTGTAGGAATTACTCTCCTCCCAAACATAAACCAAATTCAAATCTTTCATCAAAGCTCCTATTTGTATCGCCACCTTTGATTTCTTTATACTTTTTGGAAATCTATCCAATAAAGGGTCCAAAACACAGTTAAAATCTCCGCCAATCAAAATATTGTCATTGGCCTGATTTAACAATAAAAAAACCTGGGACGTGAACCGTTCATTGCCTACATTAGGGGCGTAAATATTTAACAAAGTCCATGATTCGGCAAAAATTTTACAATTCACCATCAAAACTCTCCCAGCATTTCCTTCAAATTATTCCAATTCAAACAGCAATTTCTTATGAATTAAAATCACTGCACCTCTTGCCTTTGAATTAAAGGAAGAAGAAAACACATAACCAACTCAATCTCTCTTCAATTTCAAATGTTCTTTTTCGGTCAAGTGTGTTTCTTGCAAAAAAGCAATATCAACTTTCATTCTTTTTAAATAAGCCAAAACTTGTTTGCGCTTAATTCGATTATTCAAACCCTGGACATTAAAAGTGGTGAAGTTCAAATTAGAACTTTCTTCAACCTAATATATCACTACTATAAAATATTGCTCTCCTTTCGAATTCCCTTAATATTCTAAACCTTCCCCCTATATAAAAATTCCAAAAAGTAAAAAAAAATACAATCCCCAACAAACTACTAAAAAAGTAGTAGCTCCCTAAAAATCTGAGTGTGGTAAAACCCACTAGTGGCAGGTGACTGAAGGTCTCAGTGTCATCCACCTCCCTAAACAGACTTTTATAAAGTACTTAATCAAATATATTCAACCCAGTGATTCCAGTCCCAAGACTTTGTGTCAATTCAACTTTCTTTCCATCTTTTACATGTTTCCCATTCCTGTTTCCATTTACCCTCCTTTTAGGCGACGATAATGGCGACCGTCCATTTCCTCACAAATCTGGCAATGAATTAGCAAAACTTAATGCACCATGATCATTTTCAAAAAATTGGGATTGAAAATTCACATTAAAACTTTCAATACAGCCGGATAACGAACAGCAAATTTATAACCCTTTCGCCACAATCCTTCTTTTTAGCTGAATTAAATTCTCGGCGCCTTCTAATAATTTCTTGACTCAGATCAGCAGAAAAAAAAACCACTTGTTTTGAACCATCATTGGAGTTTGATTTTGCCGCGTCTTCTGCACCGCAATTCATAATATTATTTCTGTCCTGATATTTCAAACAACGAATCAGAACTGCTCACGGTGGTTGACCTGGAAATGGTTTTTTCCTCAGTGCTCTTTGCCTGATCTAGCTCCAAACCATCCAGAAAAAAAATCATTGCCCAGTACCTCAGGGATCCATTTCTTAAAAAACTTTACCGGATCTGAACATTCCATATCTTCTGGAAGACCTACTATTTTTACATTATTTCTTCGACTTTGATTCTCTAATGAATCAATCTTCTTCAATAATTCCTTCTTCAGAATCCCCCAATCCACAAAAGAATTCTCCACTTTTTCAATTTTTTCCTCTATTGCGCTCCACTTGATTCTTACATTCAAAAAAGGCTTCTCCAATCTTTTAAGAATTATTCCTGTACAGTGTCCACTGTTTTTATACATCTACTAACATCACTTTTAACTACAGTCAGATCTTTCTTCACGGAGGTCATCTCTTCACACATACTGTTCATTTTAGTTTTCACTTCCATTAATCCTTGGTTTATATGAGCAGACATCTGCATTGACATGTTTTCCATTTGATGAGCAATCCCTTCCAATATTGAAAACACAGAATCCAGTCCAGGTTTCATCACTTCCCCTTGAGGCCTACCTTCTCTGGTCCCAGCCCCCATATATTCTTCCTGTGTTAATTCCAATAACGCTGGGCTCTCTTCCTCTTCTGAAACAGTAGCTCCTCTTCCAGTGCAGCTGCGGGTCTGGATACCCGTCGACAGTGTGCCGACCTCGCCAGCCCGCCATCTTTCGGGTTCCCCCACAGCCCACACCTTCTCTAACAGCTCCCGAACTCGTGACGCACCACACATGCCCGGAAGGGTCGTCGACCAGGCAGATGTATCCTCCGACGCTACACCGCGCACCCCCAGACCACCAGATATTACTGCAGGCTCGTGTGTCTGTCCCCCGCTGGGCTGATCCACCCGTGCACCCAGATTCATGGGGGCCAGAGCCAGCCGAGCTCATCCCAGAACCAGCGCCATCTTGCGAATGCGCGATCGGCGCAATACTCATCCGGGCAGGGGCCCTTTGAGGCTTGGGAACTCCAGTCAGTGACTCCGTGGCTTCAACTTGGTAGGTAGGCCTCAATTCTTCAACACTTTTATAAGGTCATTTCTTTTGTAACTGAGTTTTTGATTTCTTGAAGTTTGTAGCCATGTTAATCCTCTACTGTTCCAAAGTCTGTAAATACTATTTTTAACCACTTTTACAACTTTTACAATTGGGTATTTAGAAATATAACTGGGGAAAGGTGGAACTACACGTCTGCCCTCCACGCCATCTTGCCACGCCCCCCCCCCCGTTCCGTTGACAATTGTTGGAGAGGGGTTGAATCCACCGATGGATGGGACAAGTTATCCAAGCCTTGATGTCAAACAATTTGTTCTCCTAACTGCTTAATTTGTGTGTGACACAGATCTGCTGATGAAACCTTCATTTGTGCTTTACTTCAGCACCATCTATCAAGTTGTCTTCATTAAAATTCTCCTGCTCAATTCACACCATCTATTATTAGTACTGGTATATCCACTCAAAGTACCCTGCATATAGAATAGCTTTCATCTGTGCAGCCTGCATGTGATTCAATTGGCAGTCTCTTGAGATCATATATTTCCATAACTCAGCGAACCTTACCAGGCCAATAAAAAGAAAGAAAAGCACACTCACTACCTCAAAGGCAACCTCTCCTCACAGTCACATCATCGTCACACCAAGTAAGCCTTTGATCCTTAGTGCAGCTGAGAATTAATTTATTGTCTTTTCCTTTTAGGTAACAGCAGCCTTAAAGCTAGGAATATAATTAAATTTTTTTCCTTCACAAGTACAATCAGAAATAAACTCTGTGTCCTTATTTAGTTTATGGGGGAATTTAACATATTTACATAATTGGTACAAGTTCCAGTTCTGGTTAAAGCCTCCTTTACATTAAAAACTGTCGCACTAAACCTTGAAAGTTTGGACTGAAGGTAGGGTGGAGAACGGTTGAGGTGCCATGGTTAGCACAACACTGTTGCAGCGGCACTGCCCTCCGAGCAAATCCTGCACTGACTGTAAGGAGTTTTTCATTCTCCCCCACGCTTGCATGGGTTGCCTCCAGGTGCTCCGGTCCCTTGTTCAGAATGTACCGGGAGGGTGGGGGAGTTTGTGAGTTAATTAGGTGTATTTGGGCGGCATGGGCTTGTGAGCAGTTGGACCTGTTACTGTGCTGCATGTCTAAATGGTGTATGCCTCTAAACCTTGGGATCCCACAAAACGATTTTCATGGAGTTAGACCTTCGTCTGTTGACTGAGTATGAGTTAATGATTTTAGAGTGCAATGTGGAAGAATTTGATTCATTATGTAGGTGATTTAATTTGTACCCTGACATGATACACAAGGTAGGGAGGCCATAGATCACATGGACTCGTACACATTTTTCACCCAGCTATGCAAAGTTCACAACTGTCCGTGAGGATGATCCAGGCACAGAGATGAGCAGGGTTGTCCCAGAGCACAGAGTGAGGGATGGGAGAAGGCAAAAGAGCATTGGGTGAAGAATATTGCCTCAACTTCCTTACGTTAAACACGGGCCATCAAAATTCAAGGTTCAATATTCTTTCATTGTCATGCAATAAAAAATGTAAAATTACATAAAATTGCTTTTAGTCTCCCATAAACCAGAAAAAGATTCGCCGTCAGCAGAAATTGCCTGGTACCCCTTACAGTCAGAGAAAGAAGCAAAAGCGAGCCCCCCGCAGAGTCATTGAGTGTCTGTGGATTATATGCTTCAGCAGCTTCTGCAGTCGCACAGAGACCAGACCAACTGTCAGCAACCAGAGCTCCAGATCCAAATGGCAGACACAATCAGGAAGTCTTTAGTGCCCTCAGCACCCTCTTGCATCTTGGTTCTGATACCTGGTACCCCTTCAGTCAGTCTCGAGCTAGTCCCCAGCAGTCTAAAGTTTGGTGCGAGTCCCTTGACCGCAGTCGCCAGCAGCCAGTGTGGCTTCATCAGCTTGAGTTGCCAACACAATTCCACAGCCCCTTGCTGGTCTGCCGATGTGGTCACTGTGCTGTGGGTTATCTGCTCTGATGCTTCTCAGATGGGAGGGAGATGGTCTCCCCGTTTCTGGTGCCCTGCACTAATCCTCTGCTTCCCCAGAGCCTGCAACCCCTCGTGGCTGCTGCCGATCATAGGTGCCGCCACCTTTGGTCCAGACCCCATGGTCACGGGATTTTAAATGAAACCACCATCAGCTCCTTTAACACGTTGTTTAATTATCATGTTGAATTTTCTATAAGATATTAGTTGGATTGCATTTAGAGTGCTTGAATTGAATTGGTCATAGTGATATGCCTCAAGATATAGGGAAAAGCTTAGTCTTGTGTGCTATCCAGGCAGGTCAACCAAGTTCAGTAGGAAGAGTAATAATCATTGGGTGTAGCGTTATAGAACATCAAGAGTGTGGTGTGTTGAGTAAAGTAGCGAAAACAGTGCAGGACATCATCTTTTACCAATGAGGGGTTATGGTTCTGGTTGTAGGAAGAATGTGATCTCTACAGAGAGTACAGAAGAGTATTTTTCTGTCCACATCAGTGACAAGGACCTCCCATTGGCCAACCATTCAATTCTGTGTCCCACTTCTACACTCATGTCTGTCCATGGCCTCATTTACTATCCCACCAAGACTACCAGTAAATTGGAGGAACAAAACTTGATTTTCCGAATGGTGTTCACATTGACTCTCCAGTTTCTGCTAACTTACTCTGCTCTCCTCCCTTCCCCTTGACTTTTCCCTCCACATTCACAGAGGCATCCCTCCTCCCCGTTTATTGCTGTGCCCTCTCTCCATCTCCTGCCTTTGGGACCGTGCTCCTCCCTCCACATCCCCCACCCCACCTTTTTGTCAGGCACCTGCCTACATTTTTTCCTACCTCGATGAAGGGCTCAAGCCAAAAACATTGGTTATATGTCTATCTTTGCTATAATAAAGTACGCCATCTGACCTGCTGACTTTCTCCAATTTATTCTGGAATAAAGAGCTCTAGTTTTAAGAAGAGATTGAACAGACTGAATTATTCTCACTGGATGACAGATGAACAGATTTATAAAATTATGAGGGGGGGATAGATAGCAATTCCTCTGTATCCAGCTCAACTGAACCCCTAACACTCCCCACCAATTTTGTGCACCTCATTCCACATATCCATAACTCGAGACACAGGACCCTTAGCTTGCACCTTAGTTTCTATTTCCTGCAAAAGCTGAGGAAAGTCCATCTCCCGCCCTCCATCCTCACTACATTCGACAGAGGGTGTATTAAAACCATCCTGTGCAACTGCATCACCACCTGTTTTGGAAATTGCACCACCTTGGATCACAAGACCCTGCAGAGGATAGTGAAGTCAGCAGGAAATGTCATTGGGGGCTCTCTTCCTCTTCTTTTTCTTTGGCTTGGCTTCGCGGACGAAGATTTATGGAGGGGATAAATGTCCACGTCAGCTGCAGGCTCGTTTGTGGCTGACAAGTCCGATGCGGGAAAGGCAGACATGGTTGCACCGGTTGCAGGGGAAAATTGGTTGGTTGGGGTTGGGTGTTGGGTTTTTCCTCCTTTGCCTTTTGTCAATGAGGTGGGCTCTGCGGTCTTCTTCAAAGGAGGTTGCTGCCCGCCAAACTGTGAGGCGCCAAGATGCACGGTTTGAGGCGATATCAGCCCACTGGCGGTGGTCAATGTGGCAGGCACCAAGAGATTTCTTTAGGCAGTCCTTGTACCTTTTCTTTGGTGCACCTCTGTCACGGTGGCCAGTGGAGAGCTCGCCGTATAACACGATCTTGGGAAGGCGATGGTCCTCCATTCTGGAGACGTGACCCACCCAGCGCAGCTGGATCTTCAGCAGCGTGGACTCGATGCTGTCGACCTCTGCCATCTCGAGTACTTCGACGTTAGGGATGAAGTCGCTCCAATGAATGTTGAGGATGGAGCGGAGACAATGCTGGTGGAAGGGTTCTAGGAGCCGTAGGTGATGCCGGTAGAGGACCTATGATTCGGAGCCGAACAGGAGTGTGGGTATGACAACGACTCTGTATATGCTTATCTTTGTGAGGTTTTTCAGTTGGTTGTTTTTCCAGACTCTTTTGTGTAGTCTTCCAAAGGTGCTATTTGCCTTGGCGAGTCTGTTGTCTATCTCATTGTCGATCCTTGCATCTGATGAAATGGTGCAGCCGAGATAGGTAAACTGGTTGACCGTTTTGAGTTTTGTGTGCCCGATGGAGATGTGGGGGGGCTGGTAGTCATGGTGGGGAGCTGGCTGATGGAGGACCTCAGTTTTCTTCAGGCTGACTTCCAGGCCAAACATTTTGGCAGTTTCCGCAAAACAGGACGTCAAGCGCTGAAGAGCTGGCTCTGAATGGGCAACTAAAGCGGCATCATCTGCAAAGAGTAGTTCACGGACAAGTTTCTCTTGTGTC